>NC_033798.1:46914842-46924476 GCF_001876935.1 Asparagus officinalis
CGCCGTCAGCCACCGTCGCCTCAACCCCACTCACACCCTCTCACTGCCTCAGCAGCTACACCGTCCGGATCTACCGCCCAATCAACTCTAGATCCGCCCCATCGGTCAGATCTGCTCTACCTGTTCAGACCCGTCGTAGCGCATCTGCAGCGGCACCGCCGCCTCGTCCACAGGCCCTTGGCCTCGTAGGTAAGATCCCTATTCCATGTTGTTTTTCATTACAATATTATAATTGTCGTAAAATATTTATGTACAAGATTCCTCTTGCTCATTGACTCGTCTTTACACTTTTAGATCCGTTGTGAATTAATTAATTGCATAGATTAGATTGTGGTATATTGTTATATGTGTAGGATTGTTTGATGAATAATATTAGATAAATCATAATAATATGATAATTAGCATTTTTAGAATAATGATGATAAATTATAAGAATTTATTTCGGTAGCGGAATCATTTTTGGATATTTATATTAATTAAAAAGAATTTATTTGAGAACGAAATCATTTAGAAAAATTATAATAATTTAAAAGGAATTATTTTGGAAACAGAATCATTTTTTATAATTATGATGATTTAAAGGAATTTATTTTCAAAAGAATTATTTATTTTGGATTTTAAGTAATTTATGATTTTTTATGGGTAGTTGTAGACTATGACATTTCATGGGCAAAACAATCACGATTTTTTATTTTAGTTTTAACTGTAGTCATATTAGATATTATTTAGCTACGGATAATTTTTATGAGTAGTTTTGAGATTCGGATAACAAGATATTGATGAAACCGTACTGTATGCATGTTTTTACTGATTCATGATTACATTTCATATTTTATGAATATTTTACTGTATTTGACATGTCCGCTTTTATTGTTCCTGGTTGTGTTGAGAACCCTTAGTAGTTCATGACTTAGTGACCTCGTGCGTCATGAACAGACATAGTGACATGTGTGGGTGTGTTGACTGAGTTTAGGTGGTAAACCAGAGTTTTAATAGGGATTATGATCGTTGACATAGAAAGAACGAGAAGAGTTAGGGTGGGAAAGTCTTGGTTCACATGATCGAATGTGATTGTTGACTTATCTTCCAGACTCACATCAGAGACTTGTTTTGTCCTGGGGTTGGTTTGTTGGACCAAGTGACCTGTTTTGCCACTTGGATCCGTGACCTGTTTCGCTACCTGAGCTTTGTCTGAGTTCAAACCAGGCTGAGATCGGATTGCGTGTAGTCCTCTAGCCACCTGTTTCGCGGGGTTGGATGCGTATAGGGGATGGTGAACAGACAGTCTTCCGGTAATGCGAACTTAGACCTATTTGAGAGGTGGACCAGTGAGTTTTAGGATGGTTAGTATTCGACCCGATTATCGTATGTGGTTAGTTTTATGATTATCATGTTTTAGTAGTGTTTTCGCATGTTGATTTTGTTAGATTTCCAGTTGCACGTCCTTTTATCATTTCTATTATCATGTCGTTTTTCGCTTGAGTTTTCGTTCGCTCTATTTTTTTGTGGGATCTTGCCATGTGCCATGCACACTAACATACACCTGTTTTCTCTAATGTACGTCAGACTTAGAGGAAGAACAGGTCCATCTTGGAGATGTGCTAGAGCCATGATATTCTCAGTAGGAGTGCTTTGCAGATAGAGTTGAAGAATAGGCCGAAGTTCAGTATCTCATCTTATTTGATGATCCTAGTTGGTTTTGCAGTCTTTTCCCTTCTATTTCTATTGAACAATGTATTTCATATTTCTTCAGTATTCAGTTGTTCAATTTTGTATAAGGGCATGTTGACCCGAATATTATGTCTTGGATGATCTTCATTTATGATATGTAATATTTTATTCTGTGTTGTTCATTATATTCTCGCTATTGTGATCGGGGACCTGTGTCTTTACATTTATTTCTTGACGCTTAGCGTATTAGGTTGAGGAGGAATGTTTATTTTTATTTATTCTCCTTAATATAATACGTCACGAGCTTGTTCACATTTTAATTCCTGGGTATTTTGGAAAGCGGGGTGTGACAGGTCACTACAATCAACTCAGACCCACCGGACGCTCGCAAACTGACTATTTTCGCAAAACAGTCGATGCTAACATGGTAGTATGATAACCAATCCATACCAAGAATAACGTCGAAATCTGACATCCACAAAATGATTAGATCTACAATAAATTTGGACTCATCTAAGCTAATGACGCATCTCCTACAGATGCTCCCTAATAGAGATACCTCCCCTAAAGGAGTAGAAACTGATAGCAGTACATCTAAGTGATGTACGACTAACTGAAGACCATCCATAAAGGCATGAGATATAAAAGAGTGGGAAGCTCCAAAATCGAATAAGATCCGAGCTGGAAAAGAGTTCACTAAGAAAGTACCTTCTACTATAGCTCTGCTCGCACCATGATCACGTGGTACGACTACATAGACTCTGCCTGTGGCTGGCGATTGCTGAACTGCTGGCGGTGAAAATATAAGACTATCTTGTTAGCCCTTATATTTTGATGATGTTCTTACAACCACCATTATCGGTACTAATGGCTTATTGAGTGTAAATGTAGTAAAATCATTTGTCAAGCTCGTTAGTGCCATAAACGGAGGATGGATGGAATATATGCTACAACGAAGATATCCAAAGGAGGAGGAGGCCAAGAGATGAAGCAACATCATTTCAAGAACGACAAATTTGATCAAAAGCTTCATCCGATTCAAGCTATATCAAAGCTCAAGTATATTGCTCTCTATATGAGGATATTAGCTTTCTTTTGTTTTTCTCTCTAGTGCTAGAATGTAGGCAAAGAGTTACTGAGTTTACTTGAAGCTATTGGGAATCACACACACGTTTTTAGACTTGTGTTTTTTAAGCGTTTTTCACAAAACACTATTTTTCACAAGTATGAGTACCTATCTGCAAAATTATTTTTCCAAACAGTTTGTTTTTAGTATTAAAAACATTTTACAAAGTTTTAGAATTTTCAGAGGTCAAATGAATATTTTGCAAATATTTCAAGTTGGTCAAAAATCTGTATCTGGAAAATATCAGAAAATCGGTCGACCGGCCCGGTCGACCGATCCTTTGACCTTTCCTTAGTATCTTTCCAGATTGTCGTCGGTCGACCGATACGGTCGACCGAATTTCTCAACCCTTAATCGGTCGACCGTGCCGGTCGACCGATGAGTCTCTGGATGTTTTGTCAAAACTCCTTAGCTGCTGGCGGTCGACCGATTTTTTCGGTCGGTCGACCGAAGGTATTTTTCGGTCGACCGATATTTTCTTCGGTCAACCGATTTTTGCCTCTGTTCAGCCGCGACTTTTTTAAAACGGTCGTTTGCCTCGACAGTTGTGCTTTCACTTGTTAGTGATTAGCACAGTCTGTGATGAGGGCCTGAAGAAGAGATTATTATCTCATATGGGAAGATTTGTTTTTGTTTTAAAATGATTTAAACTCTCCTATAAAACTCCCCAGACCCCTTCTTCTTCTCTAAGCCCTAACGTTTGAAAACCAGAGAGCTTTTTCTGTTTCCTGAGAAAATTTTCAAAACTCTGTTCTTCTCTCTGTTTCAAGTGTGTTTCACTTCCCAGCTTCAGTACTCTTCTCTTTGCTATAGGGGCTTGTGTAAAGAGAGGTTCTTGCTTGTTTTTTCTTCTGCTGCTGTGTGGTTGAGATCTGTGGAGATCTACTGTGAGGGAGTGTGATCTGTGAGATCAAACTGTGTAGTGAGAGAGAGATCTTGTGGGATCGCTGTGTAGACGAAGTTCCGGCTTCCAAACCGGATGTGTTAGTGGATTTCTCCTCGAGAGTGGGGAGCGGGGACGTAGGTCAGCGGGCCGAACCTCGTTAACACATCGCGCGTCAAGGATAACGATTCCTAACTCTATCTCTTTCTATTTGATTGCACTTCTGTTTTGTGGTTTGCTTGTGCTGAGTTTTAAATTGCATATTAGAGCCTCTTGACCCTAATCACCCCCCCTCTAGGGTCCAACAATTACAATTTGACGGCTTTCAGAAGACTATAATTTGAAGACTTTCACATAGATCAATGAAGGTTACAATCTGACAACCTTCATAACAACTGATGAAAGCTCTAATTCAATAGCTTTCATAATCAACATCTGGAGTTACAGTCCTACAATTGGTATCAGAGCTTGGTCTCTATATCAGTTTTTGGTTTAACAACCTTAGAGAAAAGATCTAATGGAGGCCTCTTTGAATATGCATATGCTAGAAGGACAATCCACAATGTCCGTTGCAGAGGTCAAACCCCGGAATAACGCAGACCAAGAAATTTACATAATGTGGATGGAGTTGTAGGCGTCAAAAATTGCCTATGGGTTCCCGTACGCAGCTCGAGGAAAAATACAGACGATAAGCGTCATCATTCAAGCCAGGAAAGGATTATCTGGCCCCGTGGAAGCTAACGAATATACAAAGTGAGTCATTAGAGTGTACAAGTCAACGGAATGACGAAATGCGTAGTACAAGTCCGGAGAAGTCAGAAAGTGTCGAACACCTCAAAGTGGCCTGCAAGAATAAGAGGCATTTAGACCATGCTACGACTTGAATTTGAGGAAACTCAAAAGATAAAAGTTGTAGGTCTATTCTCCATATTTCCAACACATCTTGAATTAGCTCAATCCAAGGTCGGACAAAAGAGTTAAGAACAAAATACATAAGGCATCGCAAATGAGTGCGGGTCACTCTAGAGTGACCAATATGCTTACGGGTCACCTCGAAAGAATTGAGATTTAGACCCTGACCCGCTTCTTATCCGTATAGTCATTGGTATTTTGGCTATAACTTCTTCTTCTAACCTTAGAATTTGGTGATTTAAGTTGCAATGGTAAGCTGTTGAAGAGATCTACAACTTTTATCTTTTGAGTTTTTTCGGATTCAAACTACATCATGGTCGAAATTCCAGTTCTTCGTACTCGTGCATTCATTTTCTTCTTGAGCCATGCATTCTAAATCTTGTTGTTGCTTAAAACTCTTGTTTAACTTCCAACGATCATCGAATCTTTCAATCTTGAGGCAATATCTACATATAAGAACACAAACCACAACAGTATCCTCGATCTAAACATGAAATATGCATCAAACACCCAGAATTCATTCTTGAAACACACTAAGATAATCATATTTTACGTGTTTACCAGATAACTCAAATTCTCCCAGACTGTGTCATGCTATGGTACATTGTTAACTATAGGGGAAAAAGTAAGATACAGGACAAAAAGCTTTATTTTTAGAAATTTTGTAGTATACGAAGGAGTTATTTCTAATGTCCTTTTTTTAACTTTGTTAGAAGATTAGGTGTGGCTATATGATTGAGCTAGTTTTATTTATTTTTTTATATAAACGTTAGCCTTTCATAAACCGTAAACGAAGAAAGTACATCAGAAGTCCCTCTTGGCGTGTATAACTCAGAGAAAATCAGAAGTGCGTCAAAAGAAGTGAGGCATATCTCTACTTTACAAATAAAAACCAAAAGATGAGCCACACAAGCTCCTAGAATAGGATAGAAAAGAAATACAAAACCAATGTTAGCGACGACCAATGTATGATGTTCCCATACAATCCGACCAGATGAGGTGCTGGATGTCACAAGGCAGATCTTGAGGATGAAAGAAGTAGCAAATCGTATCCAGAGAGTGGCCAAATTAGGATAGGGCATCAGCGTACTACCGCATTTTAGGGGGTGTTTGATTCAATTTCTATAAATTACAGGAAATGAAAAACACCCAAAATATTTCCTTGTATTTCTATAAAATTTGTAGGAAAAATTTATAGAACTCAAAGAGTAACTTATTTCTTGTTTTTTTGCTATTTCTTTCTTTGCTTCAAAGTATGAAAAATTTCCTAACTATATAGAAAATGTATTGTTTTCTTTTTCTTTTGTTTGGCTGGATATCACTTTATAGAAAATAGCTTACTAACAATTCCCATGGGAAATCACATAGGAATGGTACTGGTGTACTTAATTAATTTTTTAATATATGGATCAGATTCCATACAATTTCCACCCATTTTTAGTGGAAATTAAATTCTGTAAAATTGTACGAAAATCTGTACTTTACAGAAAACTTTTATGTAAATTCAATATTGAACCAAACATACTTTATGAAAATCTATTGTAATTTATTATTTACGATAACACCATTGTCAGGTGTTTTCTCAAAACATTTCCATAAAATAGGTGAACCAAATAACCCCTTAGGTTCATGGGGATGGTTTTGAACCGTCACTCTAGACTGCTAAATCGTCTCCATACATCTTTGGGAATAGTTCTACATCCGATACAATTGTCGCCGTGGCCTTTGATCTAAGGTAACGGTTTGTGACCCTAGCGCGATGATTTGTAAACTGTAGTGTTTGTAGCAAAGGGGGACGGTTTAGCTATAGTGACAGTTCGTTGTTTAAACCTATGCTAATGCTTATAGAACGTCAATACGGCTTGCCATGTTTTAAATCGTGTTTTGATTAGACCAAAGCTTAAGAAAACTCCTTATGAACTTTATTATGGAAAAACTCCTTTCATTGGTTATTTTCGTGTCTTTGGTTGCAAATGCTTTATTTTAAATACAAAAGATCACCATGATAAATTTGATTCCAAAATTGATGTTGGTATTTTCTTGGGTTATGCACCTCGAAGTAAGGCTTATAGGGTCTTCAATAAACGAAGCCTCGTTGTTGAAGAGTCTATAAACGTTACTTTTGATGAGACTAATGTTGGCTCTCAAGTTGTGTTGCCTAGGAAAGATGATGATGATGATATTGAGGGAGGATTGGACTTGTTGCAAATCAATGACACTCCCTCTATAGAAGTTCAAAAGGATGTGGATAGCACAAACGCTCAAGATCAAGTTGAACCACCTAAAGCTTGGAAATTCACATCAAACCATCCAAAGGAACAAATCATTGGGAGCCCTTCAAAAGGAGTTATAACTCGCTCAAAAGCCTTGAGTGAATGTGGTAATGTTGCATTTCTATCTCAACTAGAACCTAAAAAGGTTAATGATGCTTTAAATGATGAGTTTTGGGTTTTGGCTATGCATGAAGAATTAAACAATTTTCAAAGAAATGAAGTTTGGAAGTTAGTTCCTAGACCTAACAATGCTAGTGTTATTGGTACAAAATGGGTTTTTAGAAACAAACTTGATGAACATGGCATTGTAACTAGAAATAAAGCACGTTTGGTTGCCCAAGGATACAATCAAGAGGAGGGCATAGACTATGATGAAACCTTTGCACCGGTTGCAAGGTTGGAATCTATTAGGATGTTTTTGGCATTTGCTAGTTTTAAAAATTTCAAACTATTTCAAATGGATGTCAAAAGTGCTTTCTTAAATGGTTTTATAGAAGAGGAAGTGTATGTTGAGCAACCCCCCGGTTTTATAGATCATGCTTTTCCTAATCATGTTTACCGGGTACAAAAAACTTTATATGGGTTGAAACAAGCTCCTAGGGCTTGGTATGCTCGCCTTTCTAGTTTTCTTGTTAAAAATGGTTTTTCAAAAGGATCTATTGATAACACACTTTTTGTGAGAAAAAGTAAAAATGATTTCATTTTAGTTCAAATATATGTGGATGACATTATTTTTGGTGCTACTAATGAATCCTTGTGCAAGGAATTTTCTAAAGTTATGCAGGATCACTTTGAGATGAGTATGATGGGAGAGCTTACATTCTTTCTCGGGCTCCAAGTCAAGCAAACTAAGGACGGGATCTTTATTTCTCAAAGCAAGTATGCGAAGGAATTGGTGAAAAAATTCAAGTTGGAGAATTCAGCATGCGCCTACTCCCATGAGTACTAGTGTTAAGCTTGATGCCGATGAGAGTGGAGAAGAGGTCGGTCGACCGAAGGTATTTTTCGGTCGACCGATATTTTCTTCGGTCAACCGATTTTTGCCTCTGTTCAGCCGCGACTTTTTTAAAACGGTCGTTTGCCTCGACAGTTGTGCTTTCACTTGTTAGTGATTGGCACAGTCTGTGATGAGGGCCTGAAGAAGAGATTATTATCTCATTTGGGAAGATTTGTTTTTGTTTTAAAATGATTTAAACTCTCCTATAAAACTCCCCAGACCCCTTCTTCTTCCTCAAGCCCTAACGTTTGAAAATCAGAGAGCTTTTTCTGTTTCCTGAGAAAATTTTCAAAACTCTGTTTTTCCTTTGGTTTCAAGTGTGTTTCACTTCCCAGCTTCAGTACTCTTCTCTTTGCTATAGGGGCTTTTGTAAAGAGAGGTTCTTGCTTGTTTTTCTTCTGCTGCTGTGTGGTTGAGATCTGTGGAGATCTACTGTGAGGAAGTGTGATCTGTGAGATCAAACTGTGTAGTGAGAGAGAGATCTTGTGAGATCGCTGTGTAGACGAAGTTCCGGCTTCCAAACCGGATGTGTTAGTGGATTTCTCCTCGAGAGTGGGGAGCAGGGACGTAGATCAGCGGGCCGAACCTCGTTAACACATCGCGCGTCAAGGATAACGATTCCTAACTCTATCTCTTTCTATTTGATTGCACTTCTATTTTGTGGTTTGCTTGTGCTGAGTTTTAAATTGCATATTAGAGCCTCTTGACCCTAATCACCCCCCCTCTAGGGTCCTACATATCTATCCCTCAAGAATCTCCTGAATGCATGAATATGGCCTACTGGCCCTTTAATTCTCGAAACGGTTGGCAGTGTCTCAATCATCTGCTACTGGCCGTAACAGCGACCCTGCGACTGCTGACCCTGACTACGGTTCTGCTGCTGACTGTGTCCTAGTCTCTGCTACTGGTGTTGAAAATTCTTGCCCCGATGTTGCGGTCTTCTAAGTCTTACAAAATGTTTCTTATCCTTTCCCTTGTCTCCGGATAGTTGTGCTTCTATGATTAACTATCGGTATGTCTCTTTGCTCTAATCGGGCTAGTTCTAACTGCTTATCGAAGTAGTAGGTGAAATCCTCCTATGAATTTAACATTTACTGCTTCAGTGTAAACTAAAGTCAGTCCTGTCCTCCGATAATATCCTCTATGCTGAATACATCTAACTTCTGCTTTGGTACTGAGTCGACGTTAAGAAATTTTCACATATTCCTTCCATTTATAGTCTGTACATGAATCCGGTGTGCCCTAAAACTATGGTGCTCTCAGTGTCTGATATTTTTCTTATTTTTATAGAGCTAATCCTCCTTCTCTGTGGCTATATTAACATT
Source organism: Asparagus officinalis (assembly GCF_001876935.1). Taxonomy (NCBI): domain Eukaryota; kingdom Viridiplantae; phylum Streptophyta; class Magnoliopsida; order Asparagales; family Asparagaceae; genus Asparagus; species Asparagus officinalis. The sequence continues at coordinate 46,924,030 of NC_033798.1, forward strand.
TGGTTGTGGCGATGGTGAAATCGTCGGTATTACCTCTCCAATAGGTACGGCTAGTACAACTTGTGGTGGAACTTTAGAAAGTAAAATCTGGCTTGTTACTCACTCCTTGAGTGTGCTAGTCTCTGTTTCTGTATCGGCGTTACCAAGTCGATCAGATACTGTGGAGCTTGTTGTGGCTCGGGTTCTGCTTGCCCAGCTCTCCGGGTACAAGTTTTACCTCGACCACGTCCTTGTCCCGATATTTATAATATCAAGAGAAGAGCTTAATTGACACGGTAAATGAGGTCACAAATATATATATATATGGAGCTTGTTGTGGCTCGGGTTCTGCTTGCCCAGCTCTCCGGGTACAAGTTTTACCTCGACCACGTCCTTGTCCCGATATTTATAATATCAAGAGAAGAGCTTAATTGACACGGTAAATGAGGTCACAAATATATATATATA
>NC_033798.1:46926174-46930652 GCF_001876935.1 Asparagus officinalis
TTTATAATATCGAGAGGAGAGCTTATGATCACAGTAAGTGAGATCGCAAACATATATATATATATATATATATATATATATATATATATAATATATCACAATAAGTATTCACGTAAATACTTTTCAATCAAAGTAAGATAGTCATAAAAAATTAGTAAATTTTGAACATATGTGTATAACGTCCTCATTCTTTCTAGGAATTCCTAACGGACTCTATATATGAATCCTAAGAAACTCTATTCTAGCTCCACTACTCGACACAGGATGATCCTAAGGATACTAGAATTTATATATATATCACAATAAGTATTCACGTAAATACTTTTCAATCAAAGTAAGATAGTCATAAAAAATTAGTAAATTTTGAACATATGTGTATAACGTCCTCATTCTTTCTAGGAATTCCTAACGGACTCTATATATGAATCCTAAGAAACTCTATTCTAGCTCCACTACTCGACACAGGATGATCCTAAGGATACTAGAATTAGAGCTCTGATACCAACTGTGACGCCCCAGTTTTCACACATGATTGCAGTCCAAGATGAACCCAAAGATGTCAAACCTACCATGCACCCACACTGTGCAACAATAAGTTTGACCAATCACGACAATATCCTCTAGTAGAATCAAAATAAACTGCAGTTACAAAACAGGCAAAAGAAAGAAAATAACTATAATAGATATGATATAGAAAGAAGTATCTCATAAATAAATCATGTCTTAATGAACAATCTGGAATACATCTGATATCCAAAATGAATAAATATGCCTTGACAAGAAACAACTGAAAATCATACTAAAGCACACTGCCTTTACACTATAAAATAAACTCTAAGGTCTGAAAAAAATATAAAACTATAGTGAAGCCTCTAATAAATCTCATGTGACAGCGACTATGCAAGAACTCCATCATCCTGCAAATCTCCGATACTTCGACTTACCTGAAAGAATATTAGAAGAAAAAGAGCAACAACAAGAACGTCAGAGCACTATAGAAAGATTATCTCCATCTGTCCCCAGGGGAAGGGCTGCTAGATAGAGTGGATACTCTATCTATTAAGCATAGTCTACCTAGATCATTTTCTCCCGTATCTAATGGAATTAACATTTAGACACCCACAATACAAGACGTAACACGTCGAGCGAAATAATCCAAATAAGGAATCCCTCATGTATATACCATATGTCCCGAATTATAAATATCTAAACATTAATACCAAACTAAAGATAAACAATCTAAATAAAATCAATAATTAGAAATCTACAACACGAGACTGGTACGTTGAGCAAAACAATCCAAATAAGAAAACCCTCATGTATATACCATATGTCTCAAATTGTGAATCACTAATTATTAATCCCAACTAAGAAAATAAAGAAAAGCAGTCAAAGAAAGTAAAGACATCAACATATCGTATTCATAATATCGTCCACTATCACTGGGAAGATAGAATGAATACCGACACAAATCTAGTGTACTTTCAAATGTAAAGTACTATGGGTCATATATTTCAGCCGTGAGTCAAAAACATAACTGACATCCGCTAAAGACTCAGGCTATCAACAATCATTTTAATGCAAATCATTGCAAGATTCTGATTCATCGCATTATCATGGGGGACGGACTACCCGGTCGGTATCTTAACAGTGTACACGGCTCATTAGTCTCATTGCATCTCTATACGTAACACGAAAGCGGGATAGACTACCAAGTAGGCATCCTAGAAATACGGCTCAAAAGCCTCATCGCACCCTAGTACGGGATGGACTGCTAGATAAAATATCCTAAACCTGACTCAATGACTTGTACAAATAGAATATCGACGCACTACCTTTGTAGTACTTAACTGAGCTCATCAATGATATCCAGAAGGTGTGTGTATAATATGTACTAAACTCTTTCTTAAAGTAATCGAGTCAAAACCCATCATAATTTCTTTCAACATACCCATGTGTGTGCAACTACACTATTCGTGAATTTACATATAAAGAAGTACGGCTCGAAACCCGCAAATATATCTCAAACAGATGTAAAACAAAAATTCAGGCAACAGCCTTAGTAGTCGACTTCTAGGCTTAGTAGTCGACTACACTAAGTCCATCCAGACTCTGTAATAATATATATTAGTATCAGTATATGACTATTAAGAACATCTGACATACTCTACAAACACACAGTTTCTGTTATACTCAACTGGGCACGAGTAGCCGACTACTAAGCTTAGTAGTCGACTACTCTGTCAAGACACGCATTCTTTCATGCACAAATAGTGCTTATGTCAATTGTACATACCACAACGTTAAAACAAGATTTTATACTTGGCATATGCAACAAGAATTGTCTGAATTATCAAATTAAATTATTATATCTTCCAGATTAGGGTTTAAAATCCTAATTAAATAATTTATTCAATTATCTCATATGTAAACAAAGTGATTATCAACACGTGATAACAACTACTCATGAACAGAGGTAAAATTCATTTAAACAAGTTTATCTTACTTAGGTATCACAAACCTAGGGTTTAAGCATGATTAATTAACATGAAAACTCAAAGAAACCTTCACGTAATATATCAATTATTTTAAATCAGCATATCTGCAATTTTCTACAGAACATATCATTAGTAAATTGAGCATATCTTTCTTTAGATAAACTTTTTTAAGAATAGTTTTATATTTTAGAAACTAGATCCACATAGCTATCATTTAACACTGGTTTGGTTCAGTTTGGACTTTATATGATATCTCAAATTTCAAGTTAAAGGTTACACATGTGCATCCGTTTTCTAAAGAAAATGTTATTAGTAAATTGAGTATATCTTTCTCTATAAAAACTCTTTCTTAGAATGTTTTTCTGTTTTGAAAAATAGGTTCACATAGATTTTATTTGACACTAGTTTTGTTTAGTTTGGAGTTTATATGATATCTTAAATTTTCAGTTAAATGTTATACACGTAGGAGTTTTCTACAATCTATAATGAAAATAAAAACTAAACCTCTTTATAATTCAATTAGATAAAAAATTAAGGTTAACACACAAGTTAAACATAATTATCAAGTTTAAAAAAATGAAAATTTAATCACCCCGAATGATCATGATCACGTTACTATCATAAACAATTAGGAAAAACAAATGATCTAGCATTGGGTTAAGATTTATCATCAAAAATCTCATCTTTTTCATATTAGGTTAAGCCTTAAGCATAAAAACATTGATTGAACACTTTTACAATCATTAAACACTATAGGGATGAGTTTGGATGCAGATGATCTTGCTTTATCACGTGTGCAAGCCTCTGAAACAGATGTGAAACGACTCCTCGTCGCCAAACGTCGTAGTTCTCGCCTTTTCCTTGCTTCTCGCCTCACAAGACGCTTCCAAAATATTAACCTTAGCGCTAGGGTTTGAGAGAGAGGAAGAGGGGCTACTAGGATTTGAAACTTTGATGAAAAGATGATAATTTTCATGAAAACACATGTGTGTGTGTGTGTGTGTGTGTGTGTGTGTCTGTGTGTGTGTGTGTGTGTATATATATATATATATATATATATATATAAACCTGAAATAAATCACTTTGACCAAAACCAGGAAACCTAGTCTGACTAGGAAAAATAACCTTCGGTATTTTGGCTGTAACTTTCTCATCCGACCTCGTGTGTGTGTGTGTGTGTGTGTGTGTGTGTGTATATATATATATATATATATATATATATAAACCTGAAATAAATCACTTTGACCAAAACCAGGAAACCTAGTCTGACTAGGAAAAATAACCTTCGGTATTTTGGCTGTAACTTTCTCATCCGACCTCAGAATGAGGTAATTTAAGATTTCTTGGAAGTCTGTTGAAGAGACCTACAACTTTGGTTTTTTGAGTTTTTCCAGATTAAAACTACATCGGTGTGTAAAATATATAAACTCTTAACTGGTCTTTTTTCCAGATTTCTCTTCGTGTATGTTTTGTGCATTTGCACTCATATATTCAAAAATATATATTGAATTAATCTCAAATCAATTCTTATCATACTCAAACATCAAAATATGTTATATTTTTACTATATAACTGTAGGCATATAAAATTGCTTATAGGTCCCTTAGCACAGCTCGGCACAAACCGACAAGCCAACGAGGCGACGAGATCGACGAATCGCACGCAAGCAACGGAATACATCCATTCGAGCGTGGAATCAAGCCAACGGTTCGGGGAATCAACGAGTCATTCAAACAAGAGCGGACTCGGACGAATCACGATCGAATCAAGATCGATTTCGGACTCGAACTCAGAAGCGGATTTACTGCCAAATCAGGAACCCGGCTTACTGCCAAATCAGGTCAATGAGTCAAGTCTGAATCAACCAAATCACGGACGGAACCAGAAAACGGATACAGCGCAAAACGACAGAGAACCCAAACACCCGGAGGGGCTCGGTCGAAACCGAGCCACCTCAGGGTGGCTCGGCACAAGCCGAGC
>NC_033798.1:46931885-46946346 GCF_001876935.1 Asparagus officinalis
GAGATCATGCAGAATCATCCCGAAGGAGGAAGCCAGTTTTGGAGCGCCTCGGTCCAGTTCCCGACGAGAGAGGCAAAGTTCCAGTTCACGAGCGTTTGGGCCCAATGAGGAAGCCCAGAACGACTCAACACGTTGGGGGTCGCCGTCACCTCCAGTATGACAAAGAGCTCAAGGCAACTGCGCGCACCAATTTGCGCATCGAAGTCCAAGAGCACACTGAAGATCCACGCCCGCAAAGGCACGTTTCGAGGCGTGTAACTTTTGAAAGCCCAAAGAAGGCGATCCAACCTCAGATGGAAACATTATCATCTGATAGTGATAGTGTTATACCTGAGAAGTCGTGCCCGCACACGATAGGTTACTCCGACTGTCAAAATGACGAGTTGTACTATCGTGCTGGGGGTACGAATAGAACCAGGAGGAGGAATCCCCGACATCAAGGCGGTCCCCGAAAGAGTTTCAGTTTTTGAAAGACTCAGTGCGGAGACGCCAAAACCCAGGCCGAGGCGTTTTCAACGAAGAAGAACGGTGGTTGAAGAGGGAGAATTTCCGAGGGTCACCACCAACATGACCAGCAGAGGGACATCGGCGCGAGATAATCTCGAGTCAATTCTGAAAGCATCCCGGCCTAGAACCCGTCTGCAATCTGGAACCATCGAGCGAGCAACCTATGGTAGGGTTCGGACAAGACTCCCTTCAGAAGATGAAGAATCGGATGCTGGCTCCGCGGTGGACAACCCCGCGAGGCACTTATGATAAGTGCGGAGCAAATTGCCAAGATGCTTGAAGACGCTTTGGCTAAGCAGAAAGAAAGTTTCAAATTTGAGATGCAGATGGCCATGCAAAACATGAGAGAAATGCATGACCAACAAATCCAAGCATTAACGAACCAGCAAGGCGAGCCAAGTCGTCGTAACCCGGTTAATCTAGAAGATGAGGACACAAATGCGAATGAGACGTATAATGCCAATATTCCTCCCGTCAATGCAGGGGGTGGTAATGAGAATGCTAACGAAAACACAGATGAAAATCTGAAAATTAAAAATCTCGAGAGCAAAATCAATACATTGATTTCTGCTCAAGAGATGAAGAAAACAGGCATTCCTTGCCCATACCCAAGAGAGTGGGAATCAATCCCATATCCAGCGAAGTTCAACCTAATTAACTTCACGCCGTTTAATGGGATGGGTTCCCCCACTCAACATTTGATTTATTTCAAATCTCACCTGGGAGTTATCTTCGGCAATGAGCCTCTGATGGTGCGGTCATTCGTTGGCACTCTTCGCGGAGCCGCCTTTGATTGGTATCGCCGCCTCAAGCCAGGTAGTGTGAACAGCTGGGACGACATGGAGACCAAGTTCCTCGCTAACTTTTTCGATGACGACACAGAGATATCCATCGGATCGTTGCTGGACGAGAAGCAGAAAGACGGAGAATTGGTGGACACCTTCGTCAAGAGGTTCCGGAAAAAGGCGATGAACTGTCGGGACCCGATCACCGAGGAATTCATCCTCCAGACTTACCACAACAAAGAGAGGCCAACAGGCGAATAATGCTCCGCAACAGAATTTTGTCCCGAGGGGGAAAGGTAAGGCACACGCTAATGCAGTTGATGCTAATCAAACCTTTCAATTGCAACCTCAGCAACAGCAACAGCAGCAGCAGCAACAAGCACCACAACAAGCTCGGGGGCAATGGCAACAACGGCCTCAGAAGCAGAAATCTTCAGAGCCGAGGTTTCCCAAGGTGTACTCATTCAAAGATGACGAAGTTCCCGGCATCTTTAAGTACCTGTTGGAGAACAACAAAATTCAGCTGCCAGCAATTGTGGATTAAGAAGGGGCTAACAAAGTGACGGATCCGAGGTATTGTGCATACCACAGAGCGGTCCATCACCCTACGAAGTCATGCTACCACCTCAAGGACAAGATCCAGGCGCTAATTGATGTAGGCGTCATAACCCCGAAGCCATCCAAGAATGTTGGAGCAAACGCGGTTTAGATCAGTTTTGGATCAGTACCCACGGCATGGTTTGAACCAAAACGCATCACCAAAGTGGGAATGAAAACAGTAAACGACGACCCGCATGGACAGCGCCAAAAAGGACTTGTGCCACATACAGCTCCAAACGGAGAAATCCTCTGGGTTCACCCCGACCTGATTGAAGATGAACAATGGGCCGGGTCGTCATCCAAGAAGAAGTCCAAAGGGAAAGGAAAGTCTTGCTGCGGAGTCTCTGCTATCCCAGGAGAAGATGACGAAAGAATACAAGCTTTCCCGCTCTCTGAAGAAGAACAAGAAGTTTTTGCGACCCGAAGCAGAAGGCTCAACAAGCCAGTGAATAAATCGAAGGAAAAGAATCCCCAGGAGGTGCAGAATCCGAAGCAGTCTCGTTTCAGTCGCCCGATTGGAAAAGACAAACCGGAAAGCTCGAAGACTCCGCAAGTCTTCGATATAATGGCTCAACTAGCCAATATTCCAGCACGGATAACGCTGTATGAGTTGCTGTGGTTGTCCAAGGAAACCAGGGAGGCCTTGCAAGAATCTTTGGCCAATTCAGAGGTGTTCCTGACTCAAGCCAAGCCGGTGCCTGAACAGCCAGAACCGCTGAGTCAACAGTGCAACATAGCGACCAAAAACCTTCCCTACATTACTTTCACCAAAGAGGATATGCAGACGAAGAATTCAAACCACGATCGACCGCTATACTTCATCGGGTACATCGGCTCCAGCAAAGTCAACCGAATCCAAGTGGATCCGGGTTCTGCTGTGAGTATTATGCCGCTTCGCTTGATGCACTTCCTTGGTATTCCAGTTAGCAAGTTGGCGGCCACAGGCACTGTTATCTACGGGTTCAATACCAGCGGGTCAAGACCTTTAGGTAAAATCCGGATAAGTCACGTGTTATGTGATCGATGCGGAGACTTCGTACAACTTACTATTGGGTCGGCCTTGGATCCATAGTAACGTGATAATTCCCTCTACTCTCCATCAGTGTTTGAAGTATGTCGACACTGACAATGAGGTTAGGACGGTGGTCGCGGATAAGCAACCATTCAAGGGGTATGAGAATTATTTCACCGATTCTCTCCTTTATGGTAACGAATCCGATACTGAATCATCGGCCCAAGGCACGGACAGCGGAGGAGAAGCTGATACCGAAGCCGGATTTGATTACAATGGAGGTTATGTTTTAGCGGTTTTGTTTTAAATGACATTGTACCCTTTGTAATCAATCTTGACGATGAACAATCGTCAGATGCAGATTGTAACTGGCAACTTGCCGATATTGCAATAAAAGATGATTTAGAGTACTCCTTGTCTCTTAATGATGTGATAAAAGAGCTGTACGACAATCCTGAGTTGTATATGCCGATCCGATCGTCCTATGTAACAAAGGAACGCCTCCAGCATTCTTTCGGAACAACCATGGTCATCCCGAACAAAGTAAGAGGTGCTAAAGAAGTGATTTACGGTAAAGGAAAAAGCTCTCCGTTACCAGATCATTTCCTAAGTGAAGACGAAGATGATGACAAACCTGGTCGACATCTATCCAAGTATAGTCCAGAAGCGCGCAAGCTCATGGAAAAGCAGGGGTACGATTTCACACTCGGAGAAGGTCTATACTTCAATCGAGGTCCTCGTAATCCAGCCAAAGCAGTATATGTACCAAAAGGGAAACCTGAGGATTATTATAAACACGGGCGAGGCTTAGGCTATGTTTCCTCGTCCGATGATGAATTTGGTTGGCAGATCATCGATCAAATTGCTAACAAAACTAAGAACGGATACTCTTCTGATTCTTCCGACACAAGTCTAGGGGAGGTATTCAAAGCCCTAATGGTAAACATGGCTACAGCTGATCCGTCTACAATGGAGGATGATGATCAAATGCCAATATGGGAAGACCCGTGGGTTCACCATCTGAATATGCAATATGGCGATAGGTTCGAGCAAAGAGAACCACCCACTGAAGATAAAATAGTCCAGATTAACATGGGTGATGAAGCTAACCCAAAGCCTATATTCATCAGCGACAGTCTTCCCCCAGATGAGAAGGAGGAATTGATTGCTCTCATCAGGGAATATATCGACGTCTTCGCATGGAATTATGAAGACATGCCAGGGCTCGACCCCAATGTCGCAATGCACCGCCTCGATATCAAGCCGGATGCCAAACCTGTCAAGCAACAGCAAAGACGGTTTCGTCTAATGGAAGCCATCGAGGCAGAGGTTAAGAAATTGATCGAATCAGGATTTATCCGAGAGGAGCAACATCCGGATTGGCTAGCCAATATCGTTCCAGTCATGAAGAAGAACGGTAAAATCAGGATTTGCATTGATTTCAGGGACATAAATACGGCATGTCCAAAAGACGATTTTCCTCTCCCAATCACGGATGTTATTATTGACAATACATGCGGATTTGAGAGAATGTATTTTATGGATGGTTTCTCAGGATATAACCAGATCAAGATGCACCCAGATGACGAGAAACATACAACGTTTAGAACGCCCCTCGGTGTCTTTTGCTACACCGTGATGCCTTTCGGTCTAAAGAATGCAGGCGCCACGTACCAGCGAGCAATGACTAAGATTTTCCAAGAACATCTCAGGAAAACGGTCGAATGCTACGTCGATGATTTGGTTGTGAAAAGCCGTATCAAAGAAGATCACATCAAGAACTTGAAGACGATGTTCGATCTCATGCGGAGCCATCAATTGAAGATGAACCCTACTAAATCCTTCCTTGGAATGTCTAGCGGAAAATTCCTTGGATTCGTCGTCACCACTAAAGGTATACATATCGATCCTGACAAGGTGAAGGCGATACACGAACTGCAACCTCCTAGAAATTTGAGAGAGCTCAGAGGATTGCAAGGGCGGCTAGCTTACATCCGGCGGTTCATCTCAAACCTTTCTGGGAAGTGCCAACCATTTTCTAAACTAAACAAGAAAGGGGTGTCATTCATCTGGGACGATGCCTGCCAAAAAGCATTCGAAGATATCAAAACATATCTGACGAATCCTCCTGTTCTCGTTGCACCGAAATCGGGTAAACCGTTCTTGATTTACATCAAGGCGATGAACCACTCGATAAGTGCTTTACTAGCACAAGACGACGATAACGGTCACGAACAGGCAGTTTATTACCTAAGTCGGACCTTGATAGGCGCCGAGTCTCGATATCCGATGATTGAGAGAGAATGCCTCGCATTGGTATTCGCGATGCAAAAGATGCGGCATTACTTGGTTGGACAGACGATTTACGTCATTTCCAATGTTAATCCAGTACGGGTGTTTATGACGCAACCGGCCTCTATGAATTGGCGGTTAGCAAAATGGGCTCTTCTCTTGTCCCAGTTTGATTTGCACTTCAAGCAGCAGAAGTCGATCAAAGGACAAGCGATTTATGATCTTCTGGCGGCAAATCCAACCACAGATACGGCAGAAGTATATGATGACTTGCCGGATGAAACCCACGAGGTTAACACTACGTCGCACCAACAAGTATGGCAATTATATTTCGATGGTGCTTCAAGAGTAGTTAATAGGGTAATAACCCCGGGAGGTTCTACAGTTTCCTCCGGGGTTGGAGTTGTCTTAATCTCCCCGGGAAAGCATGTGATGCCCCGAGCTTATTCATTGACTGGTCCGTGTTCCAATAACGTAAGCTGGGGGTCGAATATCTCGAAGCTTTTGGGGATTCTCAATTGATAGTCAACCAAGTCCGAGGAGAGTATGAAGTCAGGAACCAGGACCTGATCCCATACCACCAGGAAGCCATCAAAATGGCAGAATCTTTTGAAGAATTCTTCATTGAATATATCCCTCGTCTCCAGAACGCTTATGCAGATGCACTGGCAGCACTAGCAGTATCACTGGCACAGCCTCCCGAAACTGAGCTGTTAGTCACAGTGAGGACGCATCAACTCTGCATACCCATATACAGTATGGAGATTGAACACAGTAAGGACGCATCAGCTCTGCATACCCATATACGATATGGATATTGAAGAAGAAAATGATGGAGACATTAACGCCAAGGAGGTGAATTCAACTCAAATTGGGTCTGAGTCCCGAGATTGGCGTTTTCCCATCATTGACTACGTCCAGTATGGTATTCTGCCAGAAGACGTAAAAGAAAGAGAATCAATTCGCCGAAGAGCACCAAGATTCTTCTATAATACCGAGACCCATACGTTATACCGTAGAGGGTACGATGGTTTATTACTCCGATGCCTTTCGAACAAAGAAGCAGAAGAAGTTCTTAAGAAAGCACACGAAAAGAAAGAGAATCAATCCGCCGAAGAGCACCAAGATTCTTCTATAATACCGAGACCCATACGTTATACCGTAGAGGGTACGATGGTTAATTACTCCGATGCCTTTCGAACAAAGAAGCAGAAGAAGTTCTTAAGGAAGCGCACGAAGGAGAATGTGGTGCGCATCAGCCTGGTCCCAAACTGTATGATCGCATCAGGAGAAGGGGATATTTCTGGCCAACGATGGTTCGAGATGCAATCGAACACGCACGAGAATGCCACGCTTGTCAGATACATGCAAATTATATGCATCAGCCACCAGAGCAGTTGCACACGTCAACCACATCTTGGCCGTTTGAGACATGGGGTATGGACATTGTCGGTCCTATTTTCCCCCCTTCAGTCAAAGGTGATCGATTCATCCTCGCAATCACAGATTACTTCTCGAAGTGGGCTGAAGCAATTCCGCTTAAAGAAGTGAAGACGAACAACGTCATCAATTTCATCAAGCATCATTGTAGACGGTAAAAAATACCTCTGTGAGCCTATGGGAAATTCGCCTGTAAGAAGTCGCCTGCACAATTCCCTAGCGCCTGAGCCGCATGGTCGTCAAATGTGCTCGGTTCCAGATTCGCCTGAATGATCGGCTCGCCTGCACGAGTTGGGATCAGTTGGAATAGCGAAAATTTGCCGTTCACGCAACTCGCCTACCCGAGTCCAAAGTCGAATCCGCCTGCAAACCTCAAGGCCGCCCAGACTGGGACGATAAACTCGGTGAAGCACTCTGGGCTTATCGCACCACCATACGCACACCTACGGGAGCTACCCCATATTCGTTGATATACGGATGTGAAGCTGTGCTACCTTTGGAGATTCAAATCACATCCCTTCGGATCGCGGTTGGATGAAAAGCGCTTGGAAGCTCAACAGCAAATTGAGTTTTATCAGGCCAGGATGTCTAGGGCTTTTAACAAAAGAGTCCGACAGAGAAGCTTCAAGGAAGGAGATCTGGTCCTCGCTGCTCGCCGACCAATAATCCTCACTTCCAAGAAGAAAGGTAAATTCGAACCCAAATGGGAAGGACCGTTTGTAATAGACACAGTCTATTCAAACGGCGCATATCGCCTGATTACTCAAGAGGGCGCCAGGCAATTAATGCCAATAAATGGGAAGTTCCTGAAAAAGTACTATCCCTAGTACATTCAGGATAACTCATTTACCGGGAAGTTCCTCGAAGAATATTACACTTAATATTCTAGAGGATAACCCAAAATCATTGTCACCACCAAAATCCCTCACTGATCAATTTCAATTGACAGTGAGTCCACCAAAAATGTTTTTCTGGCCCTCTTGATTCTCTCCATGAACAAGAGGTCCACTTTCAGTTCGGAGTCCCTTTTCGATAAACGAAAGAACTCCTTCCCTTTTTCTCTTTGGTTAAACCTTGTTCATGGTTATAACCGGAGTTGAAAATTTCACTTCGATAAACGAAGAACTCATCTTCAGTTTAGATAACCCATCCTATAAAAGGCAAGTTTATCTAAATTTTCCAGATTCTCGGAGTGGACACCCCACTTCTAGTTTCTTCTTCGCTGGAAATAGAATATAAAATTCTTCCTTTCCAGAATCAGGGAATAGAATATAAAATTCTTCCTTCCTTGTCTGTTGGGTTCGCCTTCACCCTAAAAGAAGACCGGGAAATAGAATATAAAATTCTTCCTTTCCCGCACCAACCTTTTCTAAGAATCTATCAATCTAGGATTCATCCTAGGAAGTTTATCCCGAATCCTAAGCAGGGATAAGTCTGCGCCTAACACGCGCTGCCGGTTTAGTCTTTTTCCGCACAAAAAGACACCAGAGTCTGATTCTGGGGTATTTTATCCTGAAACCTAAGCAAGGATAAGTCTGCGCTTAACCTGCGCTGCCGGTTAGTTCTTAACCGTTAAAAAGAACACCCGTCCACATATTCAACATTGTGGCAGGTCGTCATTAATAACACCAAAATCCATGCCTTACACGCATGGGGAATGTCATCCTGAATCCTAAGAAGGGATATGCCGACGCCTAACACGCGTCGCCGGTTTAGTCTTTCGCCGTAGAAAAAGACACCAGAAGACCAGTCTGGGGTATTTTATCCCGAAACCTAAGTAGGGATAAAGTCAACACCTAACACGTGTTGCCGGGTAGCCTATTCCCGTAACAATGGCGAAGTCTATGTATTCGACATCATAGCACGAAGTCTAAGAGAATTCATTCTCTTAGCACAACGTTACATGCGAACGGAGTTAGACAATCCGCATGCTAGCCCGACTCAAACGGTAGTCGGTAAAGGCTAATCAAACCCGTTGAAGGCTGGGGGTTAGCCAAAAATCCTAAAGTCAACACCTAACACGTGTCGCCGGGTAGCCTATTCCCGTAACAATGGCGAAGTCTATGTATTCGACATCATAGCACGAAGTCTAAGGGAGTTCATTCCCTTAGCACAACGTTACATGCGGAACGGATTCCGACAATCCGCATGCTAGCCCGACTCAAACGGTAGTCGGTAAAGGCTAATCAAACCCGTTGAAGGCTGGGGGTTAGCCAAAAATCCTAAAGTCAACACCTAACACGTGTCGCCGGGTAGCCTATTCCCGTAACAATGGCGAAGTCTATGTATTCGACATCATAGCACAAAGTCTAAGGGAGTTCATTCCCTTAGCACAACGTTACATGCGGAACGGATTCCGACAATCCGCATGCTAGCCCGACTCAAACGGTAGTCGGTAAAGGCTAATCAAACCCGTTGAAGGCTGGGGGTTAGCCAAAAAATCCTAAAGTCAACACCTAACACGTGTCGCCGGGTAGCCTATTCCCGTAACAATGGCGAAGTCTATGTATTCGACATCATAGCACGAAGTCTAAGGGAGTTCATTCCCTTAGCACAACGTTACATGCGGAACGGATTCCGATAATCCGCATGCTAGCCCGACTCAAACGGTAGTCGGTAAAGGCTAATCAAACCCGTTGAAGGCTGGGGGTTTGCCAAAAATCCTATGAGTATTATGGTCAATCATTTCAAACGTGATGAGGAATCATAATAAAGATAAAGATAAAAACCAATTCCACTAAAGAGAATCAAATGTCAAGGTTTTCAGCAAATAAAATCATACATCAAGCCCATGGCTAAGAATCTGCTGACTGAATTCAGATAACTTCTCGTCATAAGAGCGTCTAAGCTCCTCCTGCAACTCAGCTCTAACAGACTCTTCGTTCGCAGCTAAAGTCCTCACAGCATCCTCCTCTGTCTCAGCCAGTCTCTGCTTCAAGGACTTCAGCTCATCAGATAAAGCAGCATTTGCTTGCTGATTCTGCATCTTTGTGTCTTCCTTCTCACGGAGTTCTCGTCGGAGCTGATCTATCTGAGAATCAAGCTCCTCGAGGAAAGAAGATCTAGTGGCGAAATCAGCCTCAACTCGATCTATGCGGTCCCGCTGCACCTGAATCTCGAGCTCAGCAACCATCCGAGTACTGCGCCATGTCTGTAAGCGAGCATCCAACTCGGCAGCAACGAATGAAGAGGCACCTGTATCCCGGAGCTCATGAAACATCTGAAGCTCACGCTCTAAGCGATCAAGGTCATCAACCATAGCCGTCGCTAGATCCGGACATCCTATGTCCCTAATCAAGTTTATCTTGGAATCGAGGTAGGGCTTAAATTGGCGAAGAGAAAGTCCGTCGTGGAGGAGTTTGCCAATTATAACAGTCAGGGAGGAGAAATAAGAGCGGACTTCTACGCTGATGATGATCTTCTCAGGGTCATCCCCTGATAACAACTCCTTAACGAGGATATGAAGCTGAGAAGGAAGCCCTACACAAAGAAGAGAAGTTCGTCAAAAGCCTCAATGAGGAAATGAACGGCATCGCTCAGCTAATTAAATTATACCTCCTTCCCCTCGAGTCACTGGGGGTGATGGAGATGTAACAACTGTAGCTGCATCGACTGGTGGAGTTGGTCGCACAGCCGGCTCAACATGGTCTTTCTCAACAAAAGCTCCTGTCAAATTCAAAACAGAATTCGCAGAGGCGTTACATTATAGCTGCATTAGTCAA
Organism: Asparagus officinalis; assembly: GCF_001876935.1. Lineage (NCBI taxonomy): Eukaryota > Viridiplantae > Streptophyta > Magnoliopsida > Asparagales > Asparagaceae > Asparagus > Asparagus officinalis. The sequence continues at coordinate 46,942,244 of NC_033798.1, forward strand.
GGTCGACTAGTCCTATAATCAACTCAGCAGGAGGCACATACCTTCAAAGGAACCATCCTCAGGATTGTTAGCAAATGCGGACTCAGGAAACATGTCTCCAGGTAGCTGGTCATCAATCTGAGGTGAGCTATATATGTAGTGCATCATAGGAGTGTCCGCAAACAGGCTTCCCTCGTCAAAATCGTCGATGGAGAAATCTGACATAAAAGAATATAAGTGCCAAAGAATAATGAAGAGACTACAACTAATGGAAATGAGTTACCTCTCACGGGTGCATCAGCCTCTTCGTTTCCAAGGTTCGCCTCCTGCAAATTATCTGAAGGAGCAAGGAGTAGAGGACAGTTAGAGGATACACAAATTCATTAATGTATTATCTAAAGAAATACGCTGTCAGTGATAGATGTACCTTGACTCACAGAATCTGGTCCTACACTGATCTCCTCCCTAATGTCAGCAACCCCTGTAGACTTCTCTACAGGGGGTAGTGGGTCAGACTCATCGGGAGATAAGGGAACAGGATCGGGACTCATCTCATCCTCCCCACGCACTCCTATATAGAAATGGAAAAGCATGAGTCAATGTTCAGAATAACCAAGAAAATGGTTCAAAGAGTAGACGTTACCTCTGTCACTAATAGGGTCATCTCCAGCCAGATCCATGTCAGATGCTCGTGAAGCTACACGAGGTTTGCGGGCCAATCTCTTCCGCCTAGCAATAGGGATCGAAGGTCTCGCCTGAGGAGGAGGACGGAAATCTTCATCCTGATCAACTGTGGTATCTGGAACATCAAACCATAGTCAGTTTCAACACTTCTGGAAGATAGAAGAAAAAGATGAAGTGCAAACCTCGCTCGGAAAAGTCATCGTAATCTTCGGGATCCCCGCCCGAAGCCTCGTCTGTGGAATGGAATGTCCTCTGTCCCTCTTCGTCAATCCGACGAGTCTTGTTCCGTATCCTCTGTGCCCGGGCGTTTTCCCGAATCCTGCGGGAATCAACCTGGGAAGCTGCCTCAGCCTCTAACTCTGCGATTGGCTTCACAGGGATAGTCTTGTTGGCTGCTAACAACCATTTGCAGCTCAAGAAAGTAAGGTTCAACTGCCGGTCAGCACTCGGGAGACTAAATCTAACACCAGTACAGCCAGTCACGGTCCACAACCAAGCGCGGAGACCGTCTATCAAACCACTATGAGTACGAAGCTGCTGACGAGGATTCCCAATGTAAAGCTGGTCATAGCCAAACTGGCGAGCGAATCGGCACGGTAGATATGGTTCGATGAAGCACTGATCCCTCACCCGGAAAGTCAGATAGCCGGGCCTAATATTCACTAGCCAGTTGAAGCAGCCGATGTCTAAATAAGTCCGGTACTCTCTAGGCCTCTCATCATCTATCAAGCATTCACCATATCGACCGGAGAACTGCGGAAAACAAGTAGAGAATGCCCAACACTTATGGACCTGCAACTGCTGTCTGACATCAGAAAATCCGCGGCCCTCCCACCTGCCATTCTCAAGCAACTGTAGCAGGGGAACAGAATGGTCTGTGGCGTTCGGCACCGACATCATATCCGAGCGATGAAGGACAAACCAGGCCATCAGATAAGCGTACGGGAGCTCCACCTTAAGCGTGGGAATCTGACCTGGTAAATCGGTCTCCTTCCGTGTGAACGCACTGGAAAGCTGTCGAAGTCCTCGGTGAATATTAGCCACCATCACCGGAAGAAGTGAGAGTTCCTTCTTATAGGCGAGCTGAACTGCTGGGTAAAGTACCTCCAAGGGCAAGGCGTCGCCAGACTGATATGGAACCACGCACTTTTTCAACCAGATAGCAAGAAAGCCAGCAAGAAGTGTCATTGGTCGAATTGGTGCGGTAGCGTGCCACAAGAATGACTTGAACTTGGTCTTCGCAGGAAAGCCACCCTCAGGACCGCCGGTGGTGTAAGATTGAGCGCCGATCTTCTTCAGTAGACTGTTCACCTCTGAAGGAGTGAATGGGGCCAGCTCACAAATATCCTCGCCATGAGTGCTCTCCAGATTCTTGAACAAGTAGTTCGCAAATTGTTTCAGACTCACACATACCTTGGTCCTCTTTGCTAAGGGCTCCGACTGTGCCAAAGCAATATGGTAATGACAAGTGAGGTCCCATAGAGTCTCATAACGGTCAGGCATGCGATCTTTTAATTGGCTCAACTCATGACTGGAAGGAAAGTACTCCTGGTATAGCATCTGTCCCATGGACAAGCCAGAAATCCTGTGCATCTCGTGAAGAGCCAAGCCTAACTCCCCCTGCCGGGTCAGAAAAGTGTTCGAGTCTGGATTATATAGCTCGAACAAAGCACAGAAATGTCTCAAACTGATAGGCAAGCCATACACGGTGGCACGAACGGCTGCATACAAACCGCAAGCATGCAACTCCTCGCCCCATGTTTAGATAACCCATCCTATAAAAGGCAAGTTTATCTAAATTTCCCAGACTCTCGGAGTGGACACCCCACTTCTAGTTTCTTCTTCGCTGGAAATAGAATATAAAATTATTCCTTTCCAGAATTAGGGAATAGAATATAAAATTCTTCCTTCCTTGTCTGTCGGGTTCGCCTTCACCCTAAAAGAAGACCGGGAAATAGAATATAAAATTCTTCCTTTCCCGCACCAACCTTTTCTAAGAATCTATCAATCTGGTTTAGATAACCCATCCTATAAATAACCCGCGCTGCCGGTTAGTTCGTTTAGATAAAAAAGAACACCCGTCCACATATTCAACATTGTGGCAGGTTGTTATTAATAACACCAAAATCCATGCCTTACACGCATGGGGAATTTCATCCTGAATCCTAAGAAAGGATATGCCGACGCCTAACACGCGTCGCCGGTTTAGTCTTTTTCCGAACAAAAAGACACCAGAGTCCGATTCTGGGGTATTTTATCCCGAAGCCTAAGTAGGGATAAAGTCAACACCTAACACGTGTTGCCGGGTAGCCTATTCCCGTAACAATGGCGAAGTCTATGTATTCGACATCATAGCACGAAGTCTAAGGGAGTTCATTCCCTTAGCACAACGTTACATGCGGAACGGATTCCGATAATCCGCATGCTAGCCCGACTCAAACGGTAGTCGGTAAAGGCTAATCAAACCCGTTGAAGGCTGGGGGTTAGCCAAAAATCCTAAAGTCAACACCTAACACGTGTCGCCGGGTAGCCTATTCCCGTAACAATGGCGAAGTCTATGTATTCGACATCATAGCACAAAGTCTAAGGGAGTTTATTCCTTTAGCGCAACGTTACATGGGAACGGATTTAGACAATCCGCATGCTAGCCCGACTCAAACGGTAGTCGGTAAAGGCTAATCAAACCCGTTAAAGGCTGGGGGGTAGCCAAAAATCCTAAAGTCAACACCTAACACGTGTCGCCGGGTAGCCTATTCCCGTAACAATGGCGAAGCCTATGTATTCAACATCATAGCACAAAGTCTAAGAGAATTCACTCTCTTAGCACAACGTTACATGCGGAACGGATTTAGACAATACGCATGCTAGCCCGACTCAAACGGTAGTCGGTAAAGGCTAATCAAACCCGTTGAAGGCTGGGGGTTAGCCAAAAAACCCAAAGTATTATGGTCAATCATTTCAAACGGAATGAGGAATCATAATAAAGATAAAGATAAAAGAAACCAGTTCCACTAAAAGGATCAAAAGTCAAGACATTCAGCAAATAAAGTCATACATCAAAAACATGGCCAAAAATCTGCTGATTAAGCTTAGAAAGCTTCTCATCATAAGCTTGCCTCAGCTCAGCTCTGATGGACTCCTCGTTGGTAGCTAAAGTCTTCGCAGCAACCTCCTCCGTCTCGGTCAACTTCTGCTTCAAAGATTTCAACTCTTCAGATAAAGCAGTGTGGGCTTGTTGATCCTGTACCTTCGTCATCTGAAGAACACCAAAAGTCTCCTCTTTTTCACGGAGTGTTCTTCTGAGCTGGTCTATCTCGGTCGCACAGGAGGCAAGAGAAGAGTCAAGCTCGGTGACTGAAGATGATTTAGCGGCAAGGTGGGCCTCAACTCGGTCCACTCGATCCCGCTGCACCTGAATGTCTAACTCAGCAAGAAACCTA
>NC_033798.1:46947346-46970261 GCF_001876935.1 Asparagus officinalis
GCTAAAAATATTTATATGGGTTATTATTAGCTCAAGAGCTAGATATGGTTGCCTCTCTTGATTTTTTTTTTTAAAAAAATCAATGATGATTTGGTTTTATGTTCTTATATGATTTACTTGTGATTTATGATTTTATTGGTTGATTTGTTTTCATTTGAAAAATTTTTACATGATTTTCATGTTCCTTTCCTTTGATTTCATAAATCTATTTTTGATCTTTATGTTTTTGTTAATGAGACACTATTTTCATATTGAGATATTTATATGTGTTCTCGTTATCTTTTTGTATGTGAGTGATATTTAGCATATTCATGTATGCTTGCTCACATGTTTGCCATGATCCCTTTATTGCATATATTTATATGTCATTTTGATAGGGGGAGCTATTTCCTATTCTATGTTTGTTTTTATACTCACCTATGCTTATTGATAGGGGGAGCTTTCGCTCTCTTAATTCTTTTGTCCCCTTTTTGATGTTGTCAAAGGGGGAGAAATATTGTGAGTATATTCTTTTTTGTTTATATGCATGTGAATTATAAATTATATATTCATTTCCTTCATGCATATATTTCTTTTTTTAAATTGTTTGTCATCATCAAAAAGGGGGAGATTGTTGGCCTTCTTGTTTTGATAATGTTTAACAAACAATTTACCACTAATGTTGTTTGTCTAGTATTTGTGTTCTCTTATTTATCATAGACAAACAACGTAGTTGGAGGATGGATGGAATAAAGCTTCAACGATCATATCCAAATGAGGTTGGCGGAATGTCGGTGAAGCTTATGCAATTCTAGTTCAAGATCCAAGTTCAGCTTCATCCGCATTGTGTACCAAGTCAAGCTTATTGAAGATCAAGATTGCTTGAGTAATTTAGTTTAGGTTTTATATTATGTGTGTTAAGTACCTTAAGCTCAATATCATATACACACATGTATTTGGTTTCTATGTATATATATAGTTATATATATACATGCATGGTTTTGAGTTTTTATGCTTTGGACACACTTGCAAAATACATGAATTTTCACAAATGGAAATTTAATTTGAGAAATTCTTTTTCTAACATGTTTGTTTTCATGTTTATAAACATTTCGCAAAGTTTCATCAAGTTTGGAATTGATTTGTTATGTTTAATGGAATTTACAAAATCATGTTTTTGTTCGTGCACATGTTCGTGCATGTTTTACAAAACAGATGAGTTTTCATAAATGGAAAGTATTATTCAAGAAATTCTTTCTTTGACATGTTTATCTACATGTTTAGAAACTTTCCTCAAAATTTTACTATTTTTGGAGTTGATTTACTGTGCCCAATTGATTTTACAAAATCGTGTATGTCAGCAGTTTTTCAGAAACTGTAAATCTGTGTTCAAACAATTATTTCTCTCAATGGGAAATGATTTTTCAGTAATTCTTTTTCTAACATGTTATTATACATGTCTATAACCTTCCCACAAAATTTAATATTTTTTCGGTCGACCGGTACGGTCGACCGCCAAACTCTCTGGACGTTACTCAGCTTTTCATATGGCTCTCGGTCGACCGTATCGGTCGACCGAAGTTACTGTAGAAGCCGACCGTTACACAGTAACGACTAGTTGCTATTTTTTGTTTTTTAATGGTTTTTTGGGGTTTTTGGGGTTGGTTTCTTCAAGCCTATATATACCCATTTGCCATAACTATTTTCTATCATCCAAGAGAGTTTTTAACCAAGTTTAAAAGAGTTTTAACAAGGGCTTTAGTTTGGTTTAAGTGTGTTTAAGAAGTTTTTAAGTATTTGGAAGTTTGATTTTGAGAAATCAATTTCACAAGAGCTTGAGGAGATCATATATTGGTGTTTGGGCTTCCAACTATTCTCCCTCCACCTCTTGATCTATTGAGAAGTTTTCTAAACTCTATTTCTAGCACTTTTATATATTTGATTATCATTGTTATTAAGCTAGAACTACATTGAGTTTAGTTTTGATTTATATCTCTTTGTTCACACACAACCTTTGAGCTTATTGTATTTACATTCATAGTATAATTTGGGGTTGTGGGTTTGTGACTAAGAGTTGTGCTTAATTGAGTTCTCACCTTGTTTAGAGAACAATCATTTGATTTATATTGTGCTTATTGTGAGATCACTTTGTAATACACTTGTACACCGAGAGGAGTGTGTGGTGAGAGTCGGGGATCGTCCCAAGAGGAGTGGCGTCGGTTGACGAATCTAGGGAGAGGTTGTAACCGAGCACTTGAGGGAGACACGTCTAGTTCAACACTTAGTGGGTGTAGAGTGGGATTACAATAGTGTGTTGTTGTAAAGTTTTTGGTTAGCTAGAAAACCGAGTGTGTGGTATAAACGTTGTTCGGGTGAACGTAGAAAACCCGGTTGTGATAGTGGATTTCTCCCCGGGAGTGGGGAGCGGAGACGTAGGACGGAATGTTCGAACTCCGTGATCATATAGTGTGTTTGAGTGTGTTTTGACGTTCATTTATATTTATGTTCATATCTTATTTCGCCATTGTCCATAGTTCATTATTTATATGATCCACTATTTAGTTCATATTGTTTACCCCTTGTGTTAGTTTTATATCCTTGCATATACATATATCATATTGTATATCTCTTTGATAGGATATATCATCTTGTGTTAGTTTCATATCCTTGCATATATCATATATTGCTTATATCTTTTTGCTAGGATATTTCTTGTTGTTCATATTGCTTATCCTAGCTCATATAACTTGTTGTATTTCACACTTGCTAGGATAACTTGTTAATTAATTTTAATTGGCATATAATCGGATTAGATTAGTATAAGACCCTAATCACCCCCCCCTCTAGGGTCTAACAGAGGGGTGTTATAAAGATTTCAAGATGTATATATACAAACCAAACATTTATCATACTTGCCCCAAAGAGATGAAATGAGGATCCAAAAAGGCATCATTAAAAAATGTTTATGAAGGAGGATCCATGAAGGAAAATAATTTGCTTATATGTAGGGGGATAAGGAAACAAAATCAAGAATGGATATTTTCAAAATAAATCATAACAATGTATGGATTTATGAAATCAAAAGAAGAAGAACATGAGAATCATGCAAAAAGTTTTCAAGTAAAAACAAATCAACCAAAAGAAATCATAAATCAAAGTTTATATAAAAAAATGATGTTTGATCAATCAAGAGAATTTTCTTTGTGGGATTTGATCAAACCACATATGGAATACATTATAAGGCACGAATAGATGATCCATAAGCACAAACACATAAATATCATCATATAAGTAAAATATAATGAATTCAAAGCAACAAATCAAAACAAAATCTTTGACAAAGGAATTTCAAGAGAGGCAATAATATATCAAGCTCTTAAGCTTGTTTCAACCCATATAATCTTTCTAGCATCCGGTAAACATGATTTGGGAATAAACATCCAATAAACCCAGAGGGTTATATAAATACAAACCTCTTATCAAAATAAAACCAATAATCATGAAAACAAAAGAATTTGACCAATAAAAGAAATTATTTTCATAAAAATTTAAAATACATTTTTCGAAACCAAGAAAAAAAATAGAAGTACTAAAATTCTTGGCTTAAAAATTATTTTGGCACCCAAGTATTCTTGGTGCCGATTTGTTTAGGGGCATGACCCCTATCATTAAAGCTCAAAGCCTTAGGGTTATGAACCCTCTTGGGCGCATATAGTGCACTAACACGGTCAAAGCAATAATCACTCAAATGACCCTTCTGATTACAATATGTGCAATGAAAGAGATACATTTGTTTTTGTGGATCATTAGCTCGTGCACGGGAATCATTTGTAAATAAAGATTATCTTTTAAAATTGTTTTGCAAATGAGAAACATCATTAAACAAAGGTGGTCTACTTGAAAATTTTGGTAAGTTTGAATATTTTTTGAAATCATAACAAAACTTCGCCAAATGGCCAAATCTATCACAAATATCATATTTAAATACATGTGATCTACTAGAAACATTTGGCAAATGTGATTTTCTTTTTACGTCAAAACAATACTTGGCCAAATGATCAAAACGATCACAATGATCACATCTATACACATGAGCATGCTTATGATGAACAATGGATGCATGTGTGTGGATCACATCTATACACATGAGCATGCTTATGATGAACAATGGATGCATGTGTGTGTACATGTGATGAAGAAGCTACATGAGATGCACAAAGCATGCTTATGATGAACAATGGATGCATGTGTGTGTACATGTGATGAAGAAGCTACATGAGATGCACAAAGAGCATTGATATTTTTATGTTTGTGTGCATTATAGCAAAATTTAGCTAAATGGTCTTTACGGCCGTAAATAGAGCACTTGTAAACTTTGCTATATATGTGTGCATAATGAGTAGATGATTTTGATTTAGACTTAGCACACATATCCATAAGCTTCTTATGATTATTAATGCATGTTTTCAAAGTTGAATCTAAAGATGAAATATGATTTTTAACATTGTTCAACTCATCATTAGGTACATATGCATTAACATTAGAAGTAGAACATAAATAGTCATTTATGAAAGAGGCAGTATCATTTTTTATGTTCTCTACTTATAACATGATATTATTTCTTTCATGAGTTAAGCTAGAAATGGATGAGCTCAAAATTTCATTTTCCAAACTTAAAAATATCATTGTTTTCTTTAAGTGAAACATTCTCTTTAGCAATGATATCAAATTTGAAGCCTAGCAACTCATGGTTGGATTTCAAATTATCATGCTTGCTTTGTAAATTAATAAAATCTTTATGCAATTTGTTAACGACATGTAATAATTTTTCACTAGTACAAACAAGTTCATCACTAGATAAATCATTAATGGATTCGAACTCACAAATCTCACTAGGGCTATCGCCTAGTGGCCGTGTGCATGAAAATGAAGCTCCACATGAACTAGAAGCAGAATCCTCCAAAGCTTGTCGGATCGCCTCCAAATTCCCTTGATGTGCTTCTATAAGTTTCCATAATGTGTAAGCACTATCAAAAGAATCAAGCTTGTTAGAAATAGAAGAATCAAGTGCATTAAGCATATATTCTAACACAATCTTATTCATGGTAAACAATCTTTTGTCATTTTTACTCCACTTGGATTTCTCCATAGTGGGCACAATATAAGCATTATCAATAATTCCCCATAAATTAATATTTTTAAATTGCACAAATAGTTTAAATCTAGAGGCCCATTGTGCATAGGAAAAATTAATGAATTTAGGAGCAACATTTGATTCATAGCCTAACAAAGGTGCACAATTCATGTCCATGATAAATATATATATGTGCAAGCAAGATAAATGCAATCAAAATAAGATTAGCATAACAAGATAACTTGGATCTTTAACTCAAGACGATTAGACCTTAAATTAAAGAACACCAAGCTCTGATACCAATTGTTAGACCCTAAGGGGGGTGATTAGGGTCTTATACTAATCTAATCTGATTTTATGCCAATTAAAACTAATTAACAAGTTATCCTAGAAAGTATAAAATACAACAAGATATGTGAGCTAGGATAAGTGATATACACAAGGGTAAACAAAATAAACAAGATAGTGAATGATATAAAAAATGAGCAATGGAAAATGGCGATAATAAATATAAACATAAGAGAAGTCTGCCAAAGCAAACTCAAACACAAGATATAATCACGGAGTTCGGACCTTCCGTCCCACGTCTCCGCTCCCTACTCTCAGGGAGAAATCCACTATCACAACCGTGTTTTCTACGCTCACCCGAATAACATTTACACCTCACAATGTCGGTTTTTAATGCTCACCGATCAACATTCACAATCACTCACACTCGGTTTTCTAGCTCACCGAAAACTTTATAACACTAACAATGTAACAATAAATATGTTCTCTACAATAGATGAGAACTTAATAAAAGCTCATACTTAATTGTTACAATTCTCACCAATCTAAATATACTATATATGAAAATACAATAAGCTCAAGTGGGTGTGTGTAAACAATGAGTGAAATCAAATCAACTAAACTCAATTGAAATCTAGCTTAAAGAAATTATGATCAAAACAATAAATAGCTAGAAATAGAGTTTAGAAAACTTCTCTAAAACAAGATGAAGAGATGGATTATGATGAAGCTCAAACAATGTAAATGATCTCCTCCACTTGTGAATCAATCTTCATAAACCAAAACACATTTAAACCAAACTTAAACCCTTGTTAAAACTCTTTTAAAACTTATTTAAAAACATTCCATTAGGTTGCTCAGATAGAAGGGGTTTGAGGGTTTATATAGGAAGAGAAAACAACAGCAAAAACCTCAAAGGAAAAGATCAAAAAGCCCAGAAATCAGAAATCAAATTCTCTACAAAAATAACCGTTGGGGTGAACGGCGGTCGACCGTGGAATTCTCGTGGTTGACCGCGAGCCACTTTCGAGTCTGAGAAAATTTTTAAAAACTTTTACGATCGACCATGAGAATTTTTAGACTGACGGTCGACTGTGACGGTCGACCGCGAAGGTCTTTGCTAGCTACTAAGGTGGTCGACCGCAAACAGATATAAGAAATAACAGGTTTAGAAGCAGTTTGATTATTTTGAAACCCTGTTTAAAAATATCAAATAAATTCAGAAAAATGTAAAACTTTGGAAAATGATTATAGACATGATAATAAACATGCTATAAAAACTGGTTTTTAAAAAGAACCTCCCAAATAAAGAATATTATCATTTTACAAAATAGTCCAAAACATGAAAATGTGAACATATGAGTTTTGATATTTTAGCTTAACCATGTTTTGAAACAATACAAAATGATTTTATAGACTTAAAAAAAGATGTAAACTATTGTTATGAAGTCTTTAAATAATAAATATAGTATTTTATCAAAATACACATATAATATACTAAAACATGAGTTTATTGAACTAAATAAAATTGATATTGATGAAATCATATATATGTATGTAAGTATAAAATAAGAAATGTATTTTTAATTGTATTCAATTGTTCCATATTAAAACTTGAAAACTCAAAACCATGTATGTATATATAACTAAATATACATAGAAACCAAAACTTAACTTATGTATATATAATACAAAGAAACCAATAAAATGTGTGTGCATATTATATTGAGCTTAAAGTACTAACACACATAATATAACACCTAAAACTAAATTTACCCAAGCTTGTGATCCTTAACAAAGCTCTATCTTGGTACACTTACGGATTAAGCTTGAACTTGAATCTTTAACTTTGAATTGCGTAGGCTTCACTTCATAATTCTGCCAACCTCCATTGGATATGATCGTGAATGCGCAATTCCATCCATCTTCCAACATATTGTTTGCCTAGAATAAATACGAAAACACAAACACTAGACAAACAACATTAGTTATAAATTGTTTGTTAAACATCATCAAAACAAGAAGGCCAACATTGGCCTCTCACGTGTCTCCCTCAAGTCCTCAGAATTACTACCTCTCACTAGTTACTATCGACACCACTCCTCTTGGGACCGACCACGTCTCTCACCTTTACACTTCTCTTGGTGTACTTGTGTAATACAATGTGAACCTCACAAATTAACGCTCAATACAACAAATGATTTATTCTCTAAACAAGGTGAGAACTCAATTAAGCTTAACTCAATGTTACAAGCTCTCACAACCCCAAATATACTATGTATGAAAATACTAAAAGCTCAATATGGGTGTGTGTAACAAAGAGATTAAATAAAATAAACTAAACTCAAATAAATCTAGCTTTAATAAAAATGATTAACAAACAAATAAATATAGAGCTAGAAAAGAGTTTAGGAAAACTTCTCTATAGATCAAGAATGAGAGAGAGAATGGAATGAAGCTCAAACACCAAAAATTATCTCCTCTTGCTCTTGTGAAAATCTCTTCACAAACGAACTTAAAACAAACACTAAAACAAACTTAAATCCTTGTTAAACTTTTGTAAACTTGTATAAATAATTTTCTTAGGTAAAAACAGAGCTGGGTATGAGGGGGTATATATAGGGAACCCCAAAGATCAAGAAAACCCACCAAAAAGACCAAAAACCCAAAACAAACAAAAGCTAGAAAAAACTAGTTATTACAGCATCAGTCGACTGATGGGTTTCATCAGTCGACTGATGAGCTAACCGTTATAGATATTTTCCAGCTCATCAGTCGACTGACGACCTTATCAGTTGACTGACGAACTCATCAGTCGACTGACGAACTCATCAGTTGACTGGTCAGTCGACCAACATAAAAACAGACAGTTTTGCACTTTTTAGGTGATTTTTTCGATCGACTGATCCCTTGCATCAGTCGACTGATAACACATAATCAGTCTGTAATGAATAGTAAAACTAAACTTTAAACCTCTTTAAAAAATAGTAAATAAATTCAAAAAATGTAAAACTTTGGGGAATGCTTGTAAACATGAAAATGAACATGTTACAAAATCACTTAAAATACGAAATCTTGAAAACACATGATTTTGAGAAAATAACTTAAACACAATTTTAAAAATTTGTAAAATAATTTTATAGACTTAATAAAAGATGTATATCATGATTGTTAAGTGATGCGGCATAATTATGTACCAAAATTGCAAGTGCACAATTTATCAAGTTATAGTATAAAAAATATCGATCCCACGAGGAAGGTGATTTTAAGAGATCATTAGAAATGGTTCTTATGTTTTGTGCATGACAATTAGGAATAAAGAATAAGTGTGATTGTGATGAGTGGTTATTTTGATTTATGTGCAAGAGATAATAAATTGAATTTTAGAGAAGAAAGAATCAAAGAATAAATGAAGTCACAAGACAAGAAAGAAGAATGAATAAAATCAAGAAATAAACCAAGAATGAAAAGAAAATTTAAGAAAGTTAAGATGGAGGATTCAAAAGAGGTAAGAAATCTAGAATATAATCCACTAACCAATTTCAATTACAAAATATAAACTATTCTCTTTTTATCATATTTCAACTTAGATTTATTAAGCATAGATTATCAAACCATTTAAGGAAAGTGTAACCTATCAAATTATCATCTAAGTTAAAATTACTATTCATGATAAGAACAACAACATGATAATAATCCTAGAATTCATAAGCATAACCTATCAAACCATTTAAGATAAGCATAGATTATCAAATTCTTCTTCTACCGATTAGTTCTCTAGTTGATTATCCTAAACATGAACATTTTAAGTGCAAGAGAATAATTCATACAATATAAAGGAAATTAGACTAGTTTCATATAATTCTAAACTTCCTACAAGAATTAAATTCACATCTTTAAGAAATAAAAACAAGAAAAAGAACTAATTACAAAAATAAAAAGAAAAGAAAAATCTAAACTATGAACAAGAAATAAATCTAACTACAAAGAAAATAAAAATCTACACTACAAAATATATTACAAAAATTAAATGCGAGAAAATAAATCTATTCTACAAATTAAAGTGTAAAAAAAATAAAAAGATAAGAAAATAAATCTACACTACAAGCATGAATTTAAATCTAACTAATAAGCAATAATAAAGAAATTACTAAAAAAAATAAAAGAGAAAAGAAATGCAAACCTTCAAATTGCTCTTCATCTCCATCCTCATCATTCAACAAGAGGAGAAAGAACAAATTTAAAGAGGAAAAAATTATTATTATTAATTGTAACTAAAGTTATAATTTTTGGAAGGCCTTCTCAATTAAGAGTAGCTCTCCTCTCCAAAAGGAGTTTACAAAATTTTCACACCCTTAACCCCTCACTCTCTACCCCTATTTATAGTAATTATCAATGAATATGAGCCATTGGATTTATCTTGAGCCCCAAGCAACAATCTCCACCTTTGAATTTGCTTTTTGTTCTTCTCTAACCCAACATAGGAGGCCCATATGATTTATTTGACTTTCAAAAGAAAATCAAAATCCAATTTTGCAATAATCAATTTTCGGCCCATGCACACATTAATTCTCTGCAGCAGGTCCAATGATTTATTTTGATTTTCAAAGTTAAAAGTTGCAAACCACATCCGGTCTTCATTTGATCAAAAGCCAAGCAAGCCCAATCATCTGGTCTTCGTTTGATCAAAATTAGCAACCGGCCCATAGCAAGTGGCCCATTCACATAAATCAAGTCCAAATCAGCAAGTGGCCTATTGGCATTTGGAAATTTGCAGCATTCAAGAGAATTTTGAAGTCCGGCCCAAGTGGAGAGTTCATTTGAATTCACAAATTTCTTGTGAAAATCAGGCCCAATCCTTGCATCCAAGTCCAGCAGTCTGGTCCAATTGCTTTTGAATTTCAAAATTAAATACTAACTCTGCAACAGTGGTCCGGTCACATGATTGGAGATTTTTTTTTGCAATCAAGTCCATTTCATTCCCATTCTTTGCATCCAAGTCCAAGCATAGCTTCCTTGGTGTATTTTTTTATGGGCTTTGCTCTTTGGGCTTCAATCATTTTCCTGTTTTAAGCTTTTGCTTCATAGGCTTCTAAGATGCTACAAAATAGAGAAGATAGATTTTTAAGGGGTTTTTACATTTAATAATATTTATTTATATTTTCATTCATTTATGTGCAAACTAAGCTAACAACAATTATTAATGGTATATTTATTCATGTAAAATAGATAATGAGGATATAAAATTGTAATAAAAATATGATTATCGTATCCCTTCTTGGCTTTGTTAGCAATTTGATCGATAATTTGCCAACCACATTCGTTGCCAAGTTAAATAAGTCAGTAAATAACAGATTTTCCTTGATATATTTAAACATTCTAATTGAAGCTAGTTAATAATCAAGAAAACGTTTTTATATATAACTCCAATGTAAATCCCCTAGAAAATCTTTTTCATTATAGCAATACAAAACCAAGTCAAATCTTAGAAATTTAATTAAAAAGTTTTGAAAAGAACATGCCAACTCTTTGTTTTAAATAACTTTCAAGTCTCTTGATCAAAAATTGTTTTTCAAGACCATATATACAAAACAACAATATATATATAAAAACAATGATTAGTGTTATATATATTTTTTTTCACTCTCTAATTCTTGGTGATTGTTTTCTATTTTAACGGGCTTTCTAAGTGACCATTTAACGAGTTTTGGGCCAATGAATCCCAACCCAATTGGGTTTAGGTCATTAAGTATAGAGATACTCATTGGGCTTAATTGCTCAGTCAACTTAGGCTTTATAAGATAGAATCACCTTGAATTTAAGAGTTTTTTATTATTTTTATTTTTTTATTTTTTTTTGGTGGTGCCCATTTTTCGCACTCTTCTTTTATAAGGTTAGTTTTTTTTAATATATATATATGTGTAAGTATATATAGTCTTTAAAAAAAATGTGTAAATCAAGATAACTTGAAAAAAATATTTTCAACTCTAAGTTAAGCATGCAAAACTTTTATTATTTTTAATTATAAGTCTAAGGTAAGACTTAAGTAAAGTATATTAGTTGAAAAATCATTTCTTAAGAATTTTATTTGGAGTTATCATAAAAGGTGAACTTGAATATGTCACTAACTAAGAATTAGAAAATTTAAAATCTATCAATTTGATCAATTATTACTTAACTCTATTAATTTGGCAAGTGATAATATTTTTATAAAAAATTTTTTTTTTAACAAAAGGAAAGAAAAATATAACTAAAAAGGTAAAATAAAGAGAAAAATATGTATTTCTTACCCCCACACCTAAATTTTGCATTGTCCTCAATGCAAATTCGCTGAAGCACAAAGTAAAGCAGATAAAATTGAAGAACTTACAGTTGTTTGGTTGACAATGATGATAAGGATCTGCAATTACTGTTAGTATGAGGATGAAGAAATCAAATAAAAGGAAAATTGTAAGTAATTATTTTTTTTATGTTACTTATTCAAATTTTTGTTATGTTTTTTTAATAGATAATGAGGTTCATGAAGAACCAACACCTCTTCCTCTCCGAGCGTAGAAAATTCTAAAAATAGTTTCAGACGTTGACCATTTATTTTAAAAATATTACCATTTTTAGGATTTTCTATCTCGACAGCTCCATGTGGAAAAACTTGTTTAACAAAAAATAGACCTGTCCATCTTGATCTCAATTTTTCCGAAAAAGATGCAATTTTGAATTGTACAATAAAACTTTCTGTCCTGGAGAGAAATTTTTTCGCAAAATTGATTTGTCATGAAAATTTTTTGTTTTCTCTTTGTAAATTTTTGAGTTTATGTATGCATAATTCCAAATTTCTTCCAACTCATTTATTTGGAGCAATCTGTTTTTACCTGCCGAGTCTGAGTCAAAATTTAGCTGTTTTATCGCCCACATTGCTTGATGTTCCAACTCTACTGGTAGGTGACAAGCTTTCTTGAATACCAGTTTGTATGGTGACATCCCCAAATTGGCCTTAAAAGCTGTTCTATACGCCCACAGAGCATCACATAATTTTACAGACCAATCTTTTCTGTTATGATTAACTATTTTTTCTAAGATTTGTTTGATCTGCCTGTTTGTGACCTCTACTTGTCCACTGGTTTGGGGGTGATAAGGAGTTGACAATTTGTGTGTGATTGAATATTTCCTCATCAAAGCCTCGAAAGAACGGTTACAGAAATGTGTACCGTTATCACTGATGATCGCTCGAGGTACTCCAAACCGGGCAAAAATGTTCTCTTTCAAAAACTTGACAACGACCTTGTTGTCATTAGTTTTGCAAGCTACCGCCTCAACCCATTTTGACATGTATTCAACGGCTACTAGAATGTAGACATTTCCAAAGGAATTTGGAAATGGTCCCATGAAATCGATACCCCACAGATCAAAAAGTTCAACGGATAAGATGGGTTGTAAGGGCATCATATTTCTTCTAGTGACCTTTCCTAAAAGCTGACAGCGGTTACATGTTTTGCAAAACTCGAATGAATCCTTAAAGAGAGTGGGCCAATACAGCCCAGATTGGAGAACTTTTTTAGCTGTTTTTCTCGGGCCAAAGTAGCCCCCACAGGCTTGCTCGTGACAGAAGGATAGAACACTCCTAGTTTCTTCTGTGGGAACACACCTCCTAAAGATCTGGTCAGGAAATTATTTGAACAGATATGGATCATCTCAGTAAAAAGTATTTTACTTGGGAGAGAAAACGGGATCTATCCTGTTTGGACCAATGAGAAGGGATCTGGTTCATGACTATGTAGTTCACAATGTCGGCGAACCAGGGAACATATTGGATTTCTAGGAGTTGTTCATCAGGAAAATGCTCATTGATTGGAACAGTTGATGTTGGTGCATTTGGGAGACGGGAGAGGTGATCTGCTACGGGGTTCTCTGTTCCCCTTCTGTCAAAAATTTGAATGTCAAACTCTTGAAGAAGGAGAATCCATCTAATGAGCCGTGCTTTAGCATCCTTTTTGGTCAAAAGATACTTTAGTGCGGCATGATCTGTGAAAACTTTGGTTAAGGAACCGATGAGGTAGGACCTGAATTTTTCTAAGGCAAAGACTACAGCTAAAAACTCTTTCTCTATGACAGAGTAGTTTTGCTGGGCATCATTCAGAGTCCTACTGGCGTAGTAGATCACATGCGGTTTTCCATCAAACCGTTGTCCTAAAACAGCACCAATCGCAGAATCAGATGCATCACACATCAGTTCGAAGGGTAAGGTCCAGTCCGGTGCATGAATGATAGGAGCTGTGGTTAGCTCCTTTTTCAGATATTCAAAAGCTTTGAGGCAGTCGGGAGAGAAGACAAATGATGTATCATTGGCTAAGAGATTGTCCACTTCGATTCCCCTATTGGAAACTACATGTCCTAAGACAATGCCTTGTTTGACCATGAAATGACATTTCTCCCAATTGAGAGTCAGATTTTTCTCCCTACACCGTTCTAGGACCAGTTTAAGATGATGCAAACATTGGGAAAATGTGTCACTAAAGATGGAAAAGTCGTCCATGAAAATTTTAAGAAATCGCTCTACCATGTCGGAAAAAATACTGATCATGTAACGTTGGAATGTGGTCGGTGCATTGCACAGGCCAAAAGGCATGCGTCAGTATGCGAATGTTCCATACGGGCACGTGAATGTGGTTTTCTCCTGATCTTCGGGAGCGATAGGGATTTGATTGTAACCTGAATATCCATCCAGGAAACAGTAGAACTCATGTCCTGCTAAACGCTCTAACATTTGGTCAATGAAAGGAAGAGGGAAGTGATCTTTCCAAGTGGCTAAGTTGAGTTTTCTGTAGTCAATACAAACTCGCCATCCAGTTTGGATTCGAGTGGGAATCAGCTCATTAGCCTCATTTTGGATCACGGTGATCCCAGATTTCTTTGGAACAACTTGGACCGGACTCACCCATGAACTATCAGAAATGGGATAAATGATCCCATGATCGAGACATTTCAGAATGTCTTTCCTAACGGCTTCTTTTATCACTGGGTTTAACCTACGTTAAGCATCTCTAGTAGGTTTGGCATCATCTATCAAATGGATTCGGTGTTGAACAATGGTTGGACTAATCCCTTTGATATCAGCCATGGTCCATCCAATGGCTTCCCTATTCTCTCTCAAGACCGCTAAGAGAGCTTCCTTTTGACCGGTAGTCAATTCGGAAGAAATGATAACTGGTAAAGACTCGTTCTCCCCTAAGTAGGCATACTCTAGATTTTCGGGTAGAGGTTTGAGCTCTAACTTAGGGGGTTCCTCCACAGATGGGCGAAGCTGGACTCGGGGTTCTATCTCTAAAGGTTCTCGTTACCAGCCAACAGCAAAAACATGATTGATCAGCGGTTCTATCTCTAGTTCGTCATCAGAAAGCTCCTCAATCATTAAATCAGATGCATTTGAATCAGACTCACACTCTCCCTCTTGTTGTTCACTGGATATTCCTTGAATGAAATTCACTTCCATGGGTTCATCAGATGGATCACTAGGTTGTCTCCCTAAATTGAAGATATTGAGGTCAACAGTCATATTCCCAAAAGATAGTTTCATCTGACCGGTTCTACAGTTTATCAAAGCATTTGAGGTGGCTAAGAACGGTCTTCCTAGAATGACGGGGATTTGACTTTTGAGATTGGAAACGGGCTGCGTTTCCAAGACAATAAAATCAACAGGGAAAATGAACTCTCCAACTTTGATCAGAACATCCTCTACCTCTCCTTTGGGAATTTTTACAGATCTATCAGCTAACTGTAGAGTGCATCTTGTAGGTTTAAGTTCTCCTACACCTAGCTGTTGATAGACCGAGTAAGGAAGGAGGTTGACGCTGGCTCCCAAGTCTAGAAGTGCCTTATCAATGTGAGTGTTACCTATGACGCATGGAATTGTGGGACAACCAGGGTCCTTATATTTTAACGGCATTGGTTTTGAAAATATTTCACTGAGGTTGGCAGCTAAGAAGACTTTCTTGGGAACATTGGTGGTTCTTTTCTTATAGCATAAGTCCTTCAAGAACTTTGCATAAGAGGGAATTTGTTCGATTGCATCTAGGAGAGGGATGTTGATCTTGACCTGTTTAAATGTTTCTAGGATTTTCTCAACCTGCGGGGAGTTTTTCCTAGGTTTGAGTCTATCTGGAAAGGGGGCAACGGGCCTATACCTATCTAGATCAGGCTCAATCTCAAGTTCAGCATTTTGGTCATCGGAAGGAATTGTTTCATCGGAAGGAGTGTTTTGAATGGGAGAAGGGGTTTGATCCGGTGGCATTCTAACCTGATTGTCTATTTGTTTTCCTGATCGCAGTGTGTGAATTGCATTCAGTTGAGCTGGATTGTTGGAACTGGATCCAGTGTCTTTAGGGTTTGCAACAGGTTGACTTGGGAATTTTTCTTTTTCTCTCTCACTCACGACAGCGGCTAGTTGCCCAAGTTGGGTTTCTAACTGGGCTATGGCTTGAGTGTTCGAGTTGAGCACTTGGCCGGTTGTTTGCATGAAGGAATTTAGAGTGGTGGATGATTGGGTCAACATGTTAGTAGTTTGTGTAGAAGCTTTGATCATAGCTTCTAAACCCTTTTCTAAGACACTCAAACGTTTGTCATGATCGGAATTTGAAGGATTTGTAGGCTGGTGAGGATGAGGATGTTGGTTTGGAAAAGGTGGGTTAGAAAAATTGTTCGGTGTATTGAACGGGACAGTGTTTCCCCTCGGGAATTGCAGGTTTGATGCGGGAATGAAGTTTTGATTTCTGGGAGAGTTTCCTTGGTTCCAAGCAAAGTTAGGATGATTTCTCAAACCTGGATTGTAGGTTGGAGAGAATGGATCATTTCTAGGGCGCTGAAATGCAGCGTTCATCTGTTCTAAAGCGTGGTTGTTTCCTAGAAGAGGACATTCCTCTGAAACGTGGGTAGGAGACTGACAGTTATGACATCCCGGGGCAGAAATATGATTGATTTGAGCCGGAGCTCGTTCCTTAACTTCTAAGTCTTCTAACCTCCGCATAATCGTCGCCATCTTCGCTTCAGACACAATGTTTGACTTTAAGGAAAAACCACTAGACTTAGATTGGGAAACAGATGAAACCCTGTCATCACAGTTTTCCCACTGCATTGTTTTCTCGGATAAACTCTCTAGAAATTCCCAAGCTTCATCGGCGTTTTTTCTCATAAAATCTCCCTGACACATCGATTCTAAAGATGTTTTTGAAGAATAGTCCAATCCTTCATATATGACTTGGCACAATCGCCATTTTTCTAGACCGTGATGAGGACATTGGATTAAAAGATCTTTAAATCGGTCAAAGTATTTCCAGAATGGCTCTCCCGGGACAATTTTGAAATTCTGAATGCTGTTCCTAAGCTTTACCGTTTTGTGAATAGGGAAAAATTTCTTGAGAAAAACGGTGACAAATTCCTCCCAAGTTGAGATAGAATTTATCGGTAAGCTGTACAGCCATTTTTTAGCTTTGTCCTTTAGAGCAAATGGAATAAATCTAAGCTTAATCGCATCTTCGGTTAATTCTCTCATTTTTATCATAATACATACTTCCTCAAATTCCGAGATAAATATATATGCATCTTCTGTTTCATTACCTAGGAATTTGGGAAGCATGTTAATGAAATGCGGTCTAAGCTCGAAATTTGCTCCATTTACTTCGGGGAGTCTTATGCAAGATGGAATTGCATTTCTGGTGGGGTAACACATATCCTGAAGAACGGGCTGATTTGCCATTTCTTGGATTGGTTCAACACGGATTAAGCGATGAACCAAAAATTCCTACAGTGAAAAGATCAAAGTTTTACCAAGGTAGTTAGCCAGGTAAGGATAGTACTAGAGGGTGATCAAAGATCAATTAAGTACCTCTTTCCTTACGGAGCGCTTTACGCAACCCCTAAACCTTGCCTTAGACACCAACTATTCTGAGAAAACTTAAACCGTTCATTTAAGGATTTCTTGTTCCTTATTGAGCTCGAATCCTTAGGGGCAAACGTCTAATGAGTTTTAGAAGGTTTGGGTTTGTGAAGTGAGGAATTAGTGATTTGTGGGCTAAAGAAAGGGTGATGAAATCCCTTACCTTATCTTGATTTTGGGTTTTGCCCTTAAGAATGTTTTAAGTGTGTGCCAAATCAAGTGCTACAATCACTTTGGTGAATTCCTACACTATATGAAATGCAACCCTAGAAATTAAAAGCGACTAAAAAGGATGATAAAAGAAAATCTTTTTTTTAATTATGGTCAACAACAATCAAATGTGAGAAGGGGGAAAATTGTTTGAGTTTATTATCTTGTTAGTGAAAGATGGATTTTATTATGGTCAACAAAAATTAAATCTCTTTTTTTTTAAATCCTAATTGTCTCTAATTGTGAAGCTAGCTAAAGAAGGTGGAATTGAAAACTAGAAAGAAGACTTACCCGAAAGCAATGCTCCAAATTCTTGATCTTCAATCCAAGATTTTCAAGCTCCAAGCGGTTCCTTCACAAGAAAAATACACAAGTTAAAGAATCAAATTAATAAAATCCTATTTTAGCACCTTCCCCGGCAACGGCGCCAAAAACTTGATGCGGCATAATTATGTACCAAAATTGCAAGTGCACAATTTATCAAGTTATAGTATAAAAAGATATCGATCCCACGAAGAAGGTGATTTTAAGAGATTATTAAACTTGGTTCTTATATTTTGTGCGTGACAATTAGGAATAAAGAATAAGTGTGAATGTGATGAGTGATTGTTGTGAATATTTGCAAAAGATAATAAATTGAATTTTAGAGGAGAGAAGGAAGAATTAAAGAATAAATGAAATCATAAGGCAAGAAATATGAATTAATAAAATCAAGAAATAAAACCAAAAATGAAAAGAAAATTTAAGAAAGTTAAGATGAAGGATTCAAAAGAGGTAAGAAATCTAGAATATAATCCACTAACAAATTTCAATTATAAAATATAAACTATTCTCTTTTTATCATATTTCAACTTAGATTTATTAAGCATAGATTATCAAACCATTTAAGAAAAGTGTAACCTATCAAATTATCATCTAAGTTAAAATTACTATTCATGATAAGAACAACAACATGATAATAATCCTAGAATTCATAAGCTTAACCTATCAAACCATTTAAGATAAGCATAGATTATCAAATTCTTCTTCTACCGATTAGTTCTCTAGTTGATTATTCTAAACATGAACATTTTAAGTGCAAGAGAATAATTCATACAATATAAAGGAAATTAGACTAGTTTCAAATAATTTTAAACTTCCTACAAGAATTAAATTCACATCTTTAAGAAATAAAAACAAGAAAAAGAACTAATTACAAAAATAAAAAGAAATGGAAAATCTAAACTATGAACAAGAAATAAATCTAACTACAAAGAAAATAAAAATCTACACTACAAAATATATTACAAAAATTAAATGCGAGAAAATAAATCTATTCTACAAATTAAAGTGCAAAAAGAAATAAAAAGACAAGAAAATAAATCTACACTACAAGCATGAATTTAAATCTAACTAATAAGCAATAATAAAGAAATTACTAAAAAGAAATAAAAGAGAAAAGAAATGCAAACCTTCAAATTGCTCTTCATCTCCATCCTCATCATTCAACAAGAGGAGAAAGAACAAATTTAAAGAGGAAAAAATTATTATTATTAATTGCAACTAAAGTTACAATTTTTGGAAGGCCTTCTCAATTAAGAGTAGCTCTCCTCTCCAAAAGGAGTTTATAAAATTTTTCACACCCTTAACCCCTCACTCTCTACCCCTAGTTATAGTAATTATCAATGAATATGAGCCATTGGATTTGTCTTGAGCCCCAAGCAACAATCTCCACCTTTGAATTTGCTTTTTGTTCTTCTCTAACCCAACATAGGAGGCCCATATGATTTATTTGATTTTCAAAAGAAAATCAAAATCCAATTTTGCAACAATCAATTTTCGGCCCATGCACACATTAATTCTCTGCAGCAGGTCCAATGATTCATTTTGATTTTCAAAGTTAAAAGTTGCAACCCACATCCGGTCTTCATTTGATCAAAAGCCAAGCAAGCCCAATCATCCGGTCTTCATTTGATCAAAATTAGCAACCGGCCCATAGCAAGTGGCCTATTCACATAAATCAAGTCCAAATCAGCAAGTGGCCTATTGGCATTTGGAAATTTGCAGCATTCAAGAGAATTTTGAAGTCCGGCCCAAGTGGAGAGTTCATTTGAATTCACAAATTTCTTGTGAAAATCAGGCCCAATCCTTGCATCCAAGTCCAGCAGTCTGGTCTAATTGCTTTTGAATTTCAAAATTAAATACCAACTCTGCAGCAGTGGTCCGATCACATGATTGGAGATTTTTTTTTGCAATCAAGTCCATTTCATTCCCATTCTTTGCATCCAAGTCCAAGCATAGCTTCCTTGGTGTATTTTTTTATGGGCTTTGCTCTTTGGGCTTCAATCATTTTCCTCTTTTAAGCTTTTGCTTCATGGGCTTCTAAGATGCTACAAAATAGAGAAGATAGATTTTTAAGGGGTTTTTACATTTAATAATATTTATTTATATTTTCATTCATTTATGTGCAAACTAAGCTAACAACAATTATTAATGGTATATTTATTCATGTAAAATAGATAATGAGGATATAAAATTGTAATAAAAATATGATTATCATTAAGTCCATAAACAAAAAACTCAATATTTTCACAAATTTATATTTATATAAACTTGAAAACCAAAAATCAAAATGTGTGTATATATATATATATACTATATATAACAAATCAAAACTTATATGTGTGTATGTGATTGAGCTTAAAGTATTGAACACACATAATATAGCACCTAAACTAATTTACCTAAGCTTGATAGATCTTCAATGAACTCTTCTTGGTAAACTTTACGGATGAAGCTTGATCTTGAATATGACTTGATGTGCAATGGCTTCGATATTCCTTCCATCCTCCAAAGGATATGATCGTGAATGCTTGATTCCATCCATCCTCTAACTCGTTATTTATCTACAATAAATAGGAAAAATACAAACACTAGACAAACAACATTAGTAGTAAATTGTTTGTTAAAACATCATCAAAACAAAAAGGCCAACAGCTCCGAGTTTATTTTAGAAAAGTTTTTCTATCACTCATTCCAAATGTCTAGATCCAGATTCCTGATTTTGTAGCTTTTTTGTATTAAGAGCATGTTGACTACTACATACTTATTTTATGAAATCTTATAAGTTGCTTATTAGTACTTATTTTGTTAGAGGATGAAATAGTTTCCTGAATTACAAGGAAGCTCCACATATGCAACATGAAATTTAAATGCATACATCTATGTAAGATTCTTATAGGGTAATCAACTGACACTTTACAAACTAAACACCATGTGTCACGCCCCGCTTCCTAAAATACCGGGAAAACGGAACGTGAACAAGCCCGCGACGTATTAGGTTGAGTAGAAATAAATAATAAACTCTTTCTACCCAATCTAATACGCTAAGCGTCAAAAATATAATATACGAAGTCACAGGTCCCCGATCACACATAGCCAGAATACAATGAACAACTCAGAATGGAAAAGATACATATCACAAATAGAATATCATCCAAGACACATAGTTGGGTCAAACACGCCCTTATTACAAAACGGTCCAACTAAAAATATAAAATACATAGTCCAACAAAAATAAAAGGAAAGTACTGCTAAAATAACTAAATTCAACATTAGACTAAAGTAAGGTTCTGCAGAAGAGATCTAGCGCTCATCAACTACTACAGAAAGAAAAGTCTAAGCTTCAGATTGTTCTTCTGATCCATCTGGGAGACCTTACTGCTGCAGATCCTCTGGTTCCTGCACTATCCCGAACTGAGGCTGTTCATCTCCTAAACCTGACGTGCACTAGAGAAAAATAGGTGTACATCAGCGTGTATGGTACACGGCAAGATCCCAAAAGAAAAAATAGAAACGGTCGTGCGACCAATGCAATAATAGTAATAACAATGGAAACATGCAACTGAAATACTAATAATCTAAATATAATTTACTATTAGAATAGAATAATCAAAATAAATCCAAGGAAATCAATCAAGTAACAAGTCGATCATGCAGCTAGCGATCAGAATAATCATCCAAGCACAGGGTCATACACTAGATGGAACTAATACTTAAAAATCTACAACTCGAGACGTAGTACGTCGAGCGAAATAATCCAAACAAGGAAACCCTCATATATATACCATATGTCTCGAATTGTAAATAATTAAATATTAATTCCGATCTATGTATGAAAATAAACACAACTGGCCTACATCTTAGAAGAAATCATACCTAGCCAAGAACGGGGTCATGTAACTAGCCATTCTATAACAGGTTACTGGTCACATCTCACACAGAGCCAACACTCATATCACCGGATAATTGACTGTTCACAAATCTCCTACGTGCATCCAAACCCGCGAAACGATTCGGTGAGAGGACTACACGCAATCCGATTTTGGCCTGGTCCGAACTCAAGCAAAACTCGGGTGACGAAACGATTTCACTGACCAAGTGCGAAACGGTTCACTTGGCCCAACAAACTAACCCCAGTGCAAAACGGTTCATTGGTTCTAGTCTGAAAGATACATCAACTGTCTTATCCGATCACATGAACCATGACTTCCCCATCCTAACTCTTCTCGTTTTGCTAAGTCAACAACACACAAGTCTCTAGGTCTTATTCATCTCACACAGGTCACTATAGTCATAAACTCATAACGATTCTCAATCACAACAAGGAACAATCAATGCAACTAATCAGGTACAATGATATCATAGCATATCAAATAATCAAAATTAAGAATTTGAATCATAAAATTGTTCTAAAATAAACTTTTGAAATAACAATCTATTTACTTCAAAATAATTCTTTTTTTTTCTAAAATAAATTCTTTTCTTATTATAATAATTCTAAAAATAATCTTTTAAATAATAAATTCATAAATTCAAAAATAATATTTTTATAAGGTAAATTCTCATTAATTCAAAATAGTCTATTTTCCCAAAATAATTTCTTTTTTTTAAAAAAATATTTATCATTCTAAAATAATTTTTTCCACAAGATAATTTCTAAAAATTATGATAATTATTCTAAAATGATTCTTTTTCCACGATAATTCCTTTTAAATTATTATAATTTTCCTAAATTGATTTTTTTCTCAAATAAATTCTTTTTAATTAATATAATTATCTAAAAATAATTCTGCTGCCAAAACAAGTTCTTTTAATTTATCACAATTATTCTAAAAATACTAATTATCATATTATAATGATTTATCTAATATTATCCATCAAACAATCTCACGCAGATAATTATTAACAGATATAAAATTATAGATAATTCATAATAAATATAAAATTCAGATCTGAAGGGTTATTATCAAACGATACGTCGTTACCGTGCGATGATATGGGCCCGCAGATGAGGTGGCGACGACGCTACTTGTTGTTTCGGCGACGTCCACAACAGT
>NC_033798.1:46970643-46985438 GCF_001876935.1 Asparagus officinalis
GTTGTCGAAGATGGAGGTGGAGCGGGTTGAGAGAGAAGGGAAACGAAGAGAGAGAGAGAGAGAGAGAGAGAGAGAGATGAAGTGAGATGGAGAGAGAGTGAGAGAGTGAGAACGAGAGAAAGATTGAGAGTGACAGTGAGAGAGAGAGAGTGACTTTTGAGGAGGAGTTGGGGGAAACACGAGGTGGTGGGAGTGCGGGATTTAGGGAGTGAATTGGGGAAGTGGGGTAGGGGAGAGAGAGTGTGAGAGAGATGAAGAGAGAGAGAGAGATACAGAGTGAAATACCGGTGAGAGAAAAAACACAGGGAAAAATATCCCTTTAAAAAATAAAAATAAAAATACCAGAAAATTTATTCAAATAGATATTAAAATTTATGGTCAAAATAATAATAACAATAATAATGAATAATTAACTATTAATTTAAAAAGTTTTACCGAAAGAATTAAATTTATAATTAGCAAAACCATTAAAATAATATAATACCGTATTTTTAAATCGTAAAAAATTCTAGAGAAATTGGGGGAAATACAAATACTCTTTTAAAAAAATAATATTTAATATTTAAATACCAGAAAATTTATTTAAACCAGTATTAAAAATTTACAGTCATTACACCATGAGCAAGAGTCTAATAGCTTCTCCAATAATACAAGAATAACTCTTTAACTGTCACCTTTATAAATGAACAAGAAGTCATTTTAGAGACCGTACACATCTATATAAGGTTCTTTTACAGTAATTTCACAGTCCTGGTTTTACAAACTAAAAAACATGATCAAGAGTCTGATAGAATCTCTGATATGTAGCAGTAATTCTAGGATTTGAAACCTTAACCCTAACCCTACTCCGCATGCCAAGAAACAGAGGTTTGATAAAGGTTGTCTATTTAATAAGACATGCAGAAAAGGAAGGCATCCAAGACTGATTTTTTAGACATTTAACAATCTAAGACATCTTGCAACTAAAAAAGGATCATCCAACAGGATGTGTGCATTGGTGGTACTCACAATATGAGTGATTTTTCTAAGATGGTTACCACAGAGGACTAATGTCAAACTAAGCTGTGTACATAGAAAAGTTTCTATAACTCTTCGTCTAGATAATCTTAACTATTCAAATGCTACCAATTTCTAATTCTTCATTCTCACAGAACACGTCCAAATATTATCTGACCAACATTTTCTATTTTCTTAAGCATGAGAGATAATTACAATATTGAACAATACAGAACTATAAAATATTGAAGTAACTATTATATACAATGATCAATCATCAAAAGAAATTGACCATGTTCACCAAAAAATGACAAAATCTGCTCTTACCAGTCCGGCGTTACTTAATGTTGGCAAAGTAAATTTATAGTATAAGTTATAGTTCTTTGTCAAAAGATCTGCATGGAAAGGAAAACTTGTTACAAAAGAAGGTTTAACTAACCATAAAGACAATTCAATACCACATGATAGTAAAGCTAAGAAAAGAAACTGGTAAAGGAATTAACACTCTTCAAACAGGTTATAGGATGCAAAATGGCTGAAAGATTTGGAAACAACATAGACAATAGGCTACATTTCTTGAATGGAAAAACAACAGTTGGCTTGATGAACAAAATCATTGCCTCACCATAAATCAGACAAAACCCTTGAAATAATTGTTCATCTCCAACGTAATGAAACTTGTCCATTTACAAACTTCTTTCTTGCCAGCTTATTCTAACTTCGCGTATAAAATGTGCCTCACTATAAGGATTCAGGTATAAACATGCAGCATGAAGATAGTAGCTTGACCGAAATGAATATTTCTATTGGATTCTTGCTAGTATATACTAAATCACAAATTTGGGAGCATTCTTCCAACTTTTAACATTACTTTCATATACAACATGAAATTTAACTGCATTTTGCAACCTCCAATTATACATGTAATACACTTCAATACCATATGTTAGAGACTTTCAGAAACAACATGAATCACATACAAAAAAATTATAAATAGAAATAAAATATAGAGCCTTTCCTAGCATAAGGTCCTGGAAAAAAGTTGCCAAAACTCTAGTCTTCACATGCATCCTATAGTGAATTTTTGGTAAAAGTTGATAGGAGGTTTATAGCCTATAGCCATTCAAGAAATTGAAAAAGTGGATCGAATAAAAAAAACCATCATTAGCATCTGCATACCAGAATGTACAGGCTGTAATACAGGAACAATTATCATGTGTCGTCACATTCATCCTCATCAATGGACACCCACTATATATGGATCTTTAAGGTATCACATCAATGAAAATGTAGCATCAGAGGGTTAAATGCTTGCAGTTGGGATGGTAGGACCTCTGAAAGCAACGCAAGATGCAAAACATCATAATTATATTCTAAATTATAAGTCTACCAATGGAACAAACACAATGATCTCGCTCAAGCTAATACACATGTAGGCTATTAAATAAAATAGTTAGAAATTTGTACAAGAGGAAAATGCATGGGACCTGGATGTCTAGTTCATCATAGCATTGTATGCTAGCATGTGGGCCATGATAATGGTGCAGGTACCATTCTCCAATCTTTCCTGCAAACAAAGATAAATATTGGTACGCAGCTGATTAGAAGTTATTTGTAGCATCTTTCACTCCAATAGAGTTTGTTTAGTTCCAAATCTTTCTGTAATTTTGTGAATGATACATGATTGGAATGTGACTGCGATACAAGAGTTCTAAAAATGTCTAAACTCATGTAGTAAAAGTTCTTTATTGAGGTAGAAATTTCAGGTTTCAAAATTTTCCCGTCAAGACCTGATATCATTCTGTAAGCCTACAAATTTTAGAAAATGTTATTATGAACAAAATTTTATAGGCAGATTGGAATCATCAATTTTAATCTTACGTGAATGTGACACCCCTGTTTTCACACATGGCTGCAGTTCAAGGTAAACCCAGAATGTCAAATCAGCTATGCACCCACACCGTGCAATAACACATTTTACCAATCACAGTAATATCCAAATATAAGTGTAGGTACAAAACATGCAAAATAAGGAAATAAAAACAATAGACATGATAAAGAAAGAGATATCTTATAAATGAAAATTATGTCTCAACTGAAATACATCTAATATCTAGAATAATAAAAGTGTCTCAACATGAATCAACTGAAAATCGCATTAAGGCACACTGCCTTTGTTGGCCTCTTTATTTTGATGATGTTTAATAAATAATTTACCACTAATATTGTTTGTCTAATGTTTGTGTTTATCTATTTATTATAAACAAACAACATGTTGGAGGATGGATGAAATCGAGCATTCACGATCATATCCAATAGAGGTTGGCAGAATTGTGGAGTGAAGCAATACAATTCAAGTTAAAGATTCATGTTCAAGCTTTATCTACAAGTTTACCAAGAAGAGCTTCAATGAAGATCTTTCAAGCTTGGATAATTTAGTTTTAGGTTTATACTTGTGTGTAAATACTTTAAGCTCATATATTAATCACACACACATATTTGTTGATTTTGTTGATTTTATCAAAATATAGGTGTTTTTGTAAAAATATTATTTTATTTGATTATAGAATTCAATATCAATTTATACATACTTTGTTAAGTTTATAAAATCACTTTATAAAGTTTCAAAACATGGTTTAGTCAAAAATGACAAAAAACAAGTGTTGTTGTATTTTCATGTTTTGGACTATTTTACAAAATAATGATGTTTTACAAATGTGAAATGCAATTCTAAAAATTCTTTTTGTAATATGTTCACTTACATGTTTACAATCATTTACTAAAGTTTTATAATTTTTGGAATTTATTTGCTATTTTTAAAGGCACTTCAAAAATTAGTTTTTTTAGTTTTAAACAGACTGATAGTGTGTTATCAGTTGACAGATCAGTCGACTAATGATTTTAGTCAACTGATCAGTCAATTGATGAATGTGCCTGAAATCTTCATTTTTTTCTCTACTTTGTTTCAGTCGACTGATCAATCGACTGATGTGTCGACTGATGTGTCGACCAATGACCTGTTACAGTTTACAGATTTTTAGTTATTGACTAGTTTACAAAATAATTTATTTCTCTCAAATGGGAAGTGATATTTATAAAATTATTTCTCTAAAATGTTTATCTATATGTCTAGAACCTTCCCTAAAAATTTTATGTTTTTTGGAGTTGATTTACTATATCAACTTGATTTTACAAAGTTGGGTATTTCAGTAATTTTTAGAAACTATAATATCTATGTTAAAATAATTATTTCTTTCAACTGGGAAGTGATATTTCATAAATTATTTCTCTAACATGTTTATCTAAATGTCTAAATATTTCTCTCAAAATTTCATGATTGTTGGATTTGATTTACTATTTTTAATTGATTTTACAAAATTAGATACGTAAATATCCAGCACTCTGAAACTGTCTGTTTTTCTTCTGTCGAGGTCATCAGTCGACTGATGTACATTTTCAGTCAACCGACAACCTCATAACGGCTAGATTTTTTAGTTTTCTATGTAGCTGTTATTTTGTCTTTTTGCTTGGTTTTTTGGGTTTTTGGGGGTTATTTCTTCATCCTATTATACCCCTTTCTCTCTAACTTCTAAAAACCACAAAGAGAAAAGTTTTAAAGAGTTTTACAAGTTTGTTTAAGGGTTTCTAAGTATGTTTAAGAGTTTATTTTGTGAATATATTTTCACAAGGGCTTGAGGAGATAATGTTTGGTGTTTAAGCTTCAATTCATCTCCCTCTCTCTCTTGTCATCTATTGGAGAAGTTTTCTAAACTCTTTTCTAGCTATTTATTTGTTTTGATTATAATTTCCATTAGCTAGAATTACATTGAGTTTAGTTTTGATTTATCTCATTGTTCACACATAACCTATTGAGCTTATAGTATTTCATACATAGTATAATTTGGGGTTATGGGATTGTGACATTGAGAGTGAGCTTACACTTAGTTCTCATCTTGTATTAGAGAACAAACATTGTATTTATGCCTTTATTGTGAGATACACTTTGTAATACACTTATACACCGAGAGGAGTGGTTGGTGAGAGACGGGGTCGATTCCAAGAGGAGTGGCGTCGGTTGTAAAGCCTAGAGAGAGGTTGTAAATTCGAGCACTTGAGGAAGAGGACACGGGCTAGGCTAACACTTAGAGGGTGTAAAGTGTGATTACAAGAGTGTGAGATTGTAGAGTTTTCGGTTAGCTAGAAAATCGTATTGTGAGGTGTAAACGTTTTTCGGGTAAGCATAGAAAACCCGGTATGATAGTGGATTTCTCCCTGGGAGTGGGGAGAGGAGATGTAGGACGGAAGGTCCGAACTCCGTGATCATCTTTGTGCATTTGTGATTGCCTTGGCGTCTCACTTGTGCTTATTGTTCATTTCATTCTTGGCACCATTATCTATTGCTCATAGTGACCACTATCTTGTTTGCATTTATATTACCCTTAGCTTCATATCCTCACACATATATCTCATATATATCATTGTTAGAATATTACCATTTGTTCATATTTTATATTCTTGCTCATAACATATTTGCAAGAATAATTTTGAATTAGTTTTAAATCGGCATAAAATTAGATTAGAATAGCATAAGATCCTAATCACCCCCTCTAGGGTCCTACAGCCTTTACAATATAAAAACAAAACTCTAATATCTGAATAAGAACATAAAACTATAGTGGAGTCTCAGCTACTAAAATGTGCAACGACGACTATGCGAGAACTCCGGCATCCATTGGCTCTCCGGAACTCTGAGCTACCTGAAAAGGAAATTTAAAATAATAAAAAGAACAACAACAAGAGCATCAGAGTGCTATAGCAAGATCACCTTCATCCGCCCTAGGGGAAGGGTTGCTAAATAAAGTGGAGGCTCTATCTATTAAGCATAGTCTGCCTAGATCATTTCCCTAATATCTAATAGAATTAATATTTAGACACCTACAATAAGATACGCAATACGTCGAGCGAAATAATCCAAATAAGGAAACCCTCATGTATATACCATATGTCTCAAATTGTAAAAACTAAATATTAGTCCCGAACTAAGAATGAAAGAAAACATAACTGGAAAGATAAAGCATCGAAATAACCATCAGTATATGTATCTCATGTACTCACACAACAAGGTATCTCAGTCATCAAATATCTCAACAATGAGTCGAATTCACTTTTGGCATCCACCAAACTCAGGCTATCACATAATTATCATATTGCAACTCTTCGCAAAATTTCTAATTAATAGCATTATCATGCACAACAGACTACCCTGTAGATATCCTAATAGTGTACACGACTCATTAGTCTTATCATGATCTTAGTGCGTAACATGAGTAGGGAACGACCTACCATATAGGTATCCTAAGAGACAGCTCACAAGCCTCATCGCACTCTCGTGCGGATAGACTGCTAGACAAAGTATCCAAACCCGACTCAATGGCCTATACAAATAGAATATTGACACACTACCACATGTACTACTGAACTTAGTTCATCGACGATATCCATCTCGTGCATAAACTGTGTATGTCTGGTATATCGATGCACTATCTTATATAGTACTGAGCTGTGCTCATCAATGATATCCAACATGTCTATAAACGATCTCTGACTCAAGTGTAATCAGCTCAACACTTGTCAAAATCCCCTTTGGGATACTCATGTGTGTACTACAACACTATTCATGTATACTCATGTCTATACGTATATTATCATGTGACACGAACTCCGCAATCGTATTTCAAAACAGTAGAACACAATGTTCAGGAAAAGTCTTAGTAGTCGACTACTAAGCTTAGTAGTCGACTACACTAAGTTCATCCTCAGTAGTCAACTACACTAAGTTCATTCAAACTCTGTGAGGCACGTATTAGGATTAGTAGTCGACTACTAAGCATATTAGTCGACTACTCTGTAATATTCCAGTTTCTGGAAATCCAAACTGAACATGAGTAGCCGACTACTAAACTTAGTAGTCGACTACTCTGTCAAAACATGCATTCTTTCATGCACGAACATAACTTATCATTCATCATATACTTATCATGAGATTTAGTACAAATAAAAACATGTAATATTCAACAGAAATCATCCTGAATATGAAACGAATCTATTAACTTGTTCTAATTAGGGATTAACATCCTAATTAATCAATTTCCTCAATTAGCTCTTAATTAAACAACATAATTATCAACACATGATGAAAACTACTCATGAACAGAGGTGAAACTTTTTTTATACTTGTTTATATGACTTAGGTATCACAAACCTAGGGTTTTAGCATATTTAGCTTACAAGAAAACTTAATTAAACAATTAATTAGGGTTTACTCAGGAGTTAAACATAATTAACAAGTTAAAAATAAAATTAACATCAACCTTAATGATCATGTTTCTATCACCAACAACAAAGATTTCACTTCAGATCTAGCATAGGGTTAAGATTTATCATCAAAAATCTGATTTTTATCATATTAGGTTACACTTAACCATGAAAACATCAATTAGACATCTTCAAAACATTAACTAATTTTAGGAACAAGTTTGGATGAAGATGATCTTGTCTCAAACGCTGTGTTAAACTCCTAAACACGCGTGTAAGATCCCTTCTTCGTCAGAAATCGCAAAGCCTTGCCTTTCTCTCAACAAACTCCTTGAGATCTCTCCCAAAACTCACACTTTAGGGTTAGGGTTTGAGGATGAATGTGGCTAGTGTTAATCTCACATGAAAGAGGGTAAAAAGAGCTTTAAAACGAGTATATGTACGCATATATATAACTGGATTCGAAACAAAACAAATCCGACCCGAAACCCATAAGAAAATTAGAAACAGCCCTACCAGTCGACTAATACCCTTACTAGTCGACTAATGGTCTTAGTAGTTGACTACTAATCTTAGTAGTTGTAAAACCCCAAAAATTTAAATATTTTATAATAAATAATAAATATGTTATATTATAATAAATAATATTTATTAATGTTTGAGTATGCTAGGAATTGATTTGAGATCAATTCAATAGTCAATATATAATATAGATATACTATATATATAGTATATATATATATCATATATATATATATAATATATATACTATTATATATATTATATGTTTGGTCGGAAAAAAGTTGCTTATCAGTTGCTCGCATATCATTAGCAACTTCAATCGTTACAATGAAATAAAAAGATAGCCTTTTTAAAAGACCGGTAGCACTAAGAAAACAAAATAAATACAAATCTCTTTCAAACACGCAAGATCTGTTCAACATCTTCTTGCTTGCGTGGTCTTTTGCTTGTGACGGGGATGTTGATGGATCCGGACCACCGGGACACTGCAGATATCTGGTCCGAGAAAATCGGGCAGAGTTCGTCTGATCCCGGGGGGATTTTAAGAAACTCTGACACTATCGTCGATCTGCGTGAGATCTTAGAAGTTTATAGGCTGCCTATCTCGGGTAAATCGAGATATCGCTCTACTTAGTATCACACCACTAAAGGGCAACACTAAGGAAAATAGAAGAGGGGAAATGAGAAAGGAGGCCTCCTTTGGGCTGCAGAAGGTCTCGCTCACATCCATCCCGATCCGGCAGGGCTTCGCCGCTCTCCTTAGAAAACCCGACTCCTTCCTGCACGCAAGGGCGCTTCGCCGGCTCCTCTCTGGAATTTCAGATTCCTCAAAAAGGCTAGAGCTCTTAAAGATCTGAAATTCCTGACTCCCAAAGAACCAAGCGCAAAGAGAATGGAGGCCCTAGGGGCCTAATTATAGGAAAAGCAAGGGTAGGGGTTGGTT
Source organism: Asparagus officinalis (assembly GCF_001876935.1). Lineage (NCBI taxonomy): Eukaryota > Viridiplantae > Streptophyta > Magnoliopsida > Asparagales > Asparagaceae > Asparagus > Asparagus officinalis. Next base: position 46,979,420 of record NC_033798.1, read on the forward strand.
GAGGACACCCACTAGGGGGGTGTCCTCCGGCTCCAAAAAACCCGAAGAGCACCCCTTGGGGTGTCTCGGCGCCATGGCCGAGACACCCCGCCATCGGGGTGTCTTCGGCCACGGCCGAAATCCATGGATGTAGACACACCCCTAGGGGTGTCTTCGGCCATGGCCGATGACACCCCCGCTTGGGGTCGTCGCGGTTGTGGGCGAGACACTTCCCTTAGGGGGTGTCTCGGCTATTGGCCAGACCCTGTATTGGGTGTTCCCGCCGTTGACAATCGGCGGTTGATATCGTCGTCCGATATCGGATTTGAAGTGAATTCCGGGTGCGTTGGATGTTCGCGACGAAGAGTTTGAACTGGCTCTGGTGATTGGATCTGTCTGTAGAGTGGCCGGAGGCATGAGGGCGTTGTCTTATTCGAGAACAGTAGCCGGGTTATCCCGCTGATTGGCGCGGGTCATATCGTGATTGCGAAAGTCCTATGCCGCTCCATTGTACTCGTCGATTCACTCAGTCGTTCAGTCGACAGTCGATAGGCTCATGTGGATTGGGTGGTGGACGTCCATACGTCGCTCGTTAACACTGAACCGGTTTGTGGACGAACTATAAGGCAATTTTTGAATGCCTACAGATACCCCCTCCAAAAGTGTTCCTAGACTGCGTTTCTTTTATAGAAGAAAGGCTGAATACTATTGGATGTATTGATTTGGCGCTTCAGTCGGCGTAGTTAGCTTCAACTCTTGACTCTTTCTGATTTTCGATCTATTTCGATGCTTTGTAGCGAATAGCCGAGGTTCTTTCCCGGCGCTGCGCCGTTTATCGGCTTGGCTGTCGTCGGAGTCTCGAGTCTGCAGCTGGATGAATTGAAGTTTAGCTCGTGTACATTGCGAGTTTGACTTTGAACTATCGCTTCCGCCACATTTGTGCTGGCTTAGGGTTCGACCCAGTGTGTTGGCTTTTATCGGCAACGCGTTGACCGCGTTGACCTAGGGTTACGCGTTGACCGCGTTGACCTAAAGGTTTTTGAATGCGTCGAAACAGTTGAAATGGTGTGGATCTTAGAATCTCGAACAGTTGACTCTCCACCACAGAGCGCGAACACAGAAGCATGCGTCGCAACGCGTTGACCAGCGTTGACGCTAGGGCTACGCGTTTGACCGGCGTGACCCTCTAAGGGTTTGGATTGTCGATCGTTGACCTCTGAATTGCAAACGCGTTGGCTGGCGTTACCTCATAGGGTACGCGTTGACAGGCATATGAGCGGACGTTGTCCCTAGGGTTTTACCAATCGCACATTAAACACAGTTTATAATCTCGTAACTTTTGCTGGAGTATACACAGTTTAAGCTCTTAAGGTATTGGACATCGCGGTCCTGGAATGTTGGGGTTGCAGTGAGCCAACTGTTAAGTCGATTCATCTGCCATGTGTGGATTTTATCCTGGATTTGTTGGGTGCCTCGAGTCACGAGACCAACTAAGGGAGTTGATGCATCAATGGGGGACTCGCAGTTATACGAATTTTTGGGCAATCCTCAGCCATACAACTGATTTGATAAAGCCTTTAACCGAGCTACCGTTGTGAGTCGGGACTAGTATAACGGATTTGTTTTAAGTCCGCCTCATGTGACGTTTAAGCTTAAAAGAGTTAACGCCTTTTAGTGCTACGACTATTGAATACAAGTAGACTTTCGTCTATTCTCAACGGGAATAGAGCTACGGCCGGCAACGGCGTGTTAGGCGTTGACTTATCCTTGCTTTAGGATTCAGGATAAAATTCCGCACGCGCGTGTGAGGCAACGAATTATGTGTTTATAATAACAATCCATGCACAAATGTTGAATATGTGGTTCTTTTGTCCTTTTTAGCGGTCAGAGAACTAACCGGCGCATACGTGTGTAGACATAGGCTTTGGATTTTGGGCAAACCCCCAGCGCAATCAACCAGGGTTTGATGTGCCTTTACCGATTACCGTTTAGAGTCGGGCTAGCACGTTTGTATAATATCCAGCTCTTATGTGACGTCCGAAGCTAAAGAGTTAACCAATTTTAGTGGCTACGGATATTGAATACGTAGACATCCCATTGTTACGGGAATAGGCTACCCCGCAACGGTGTATTAGATCGTTGACTTAATCCCTACTTAGGCTCAGGATAAAATTCGCCCCGCGCGTGGTGAGGGCACGGATTATGGTGTTATTAAATAACAACCTGCCACAATTGTTGAATATGTGGTCTTTTTGTCCCTTTTACGTCAAAGACTAACACGGCATGTGTGTTAGACATAGGCTTTGGGATTTTTTGGCAAACCCCAGCCATCGACGGTTTATGTGCCGCTTTACGATTACCGTTTGAATCGGGCTAAGCATGTGAATAATTAAAAACACCGTTTCAGCATGTAACGTTGTGCTAAGAATTGCTTCTCTTAGACTTAATGCATGATTTTAGAATACATGAGACTTCGTCTTTCTCACGGATAGACTACCCGGCAACCGCGTGTTAGGCGTTGACCTTATCCGCTACTCAGTGCTTCGGATAAAATTCCCCGTGCATCGAGTGCCCGGATTTGACAATCGTGTCTTCTAAAAGCAAAGACAGATTTGAGGATCGGGAGAGGAAGAATTTTTATATTCTATCTCGCGCAGGTGCTGAAGAGGAAGAATGTATATTCTATCTTCGGCTGAAAATGGAACTTGAGGTGGATCCCCCACCCCCAGAATTCCGGAATGATGAACTGGGAGTGGGTTCTCTCACATGCGAGGGCATCGGAAAGGTCGAGGAGAGGAAGAATTTATATTCTATCTCTACCGGTGCTGAAAGAGAAGAAATTATATTCTATCTACGCGGAAAGGAAAACTCGAGGTGGGATCTCCACCCCAAGAATCGCGGAGGGATGAACACTAAGAGGTGGGATCTCCACTTGCCGAGAATCGGAAAGACCTCAGATAACCCTACTGTCGGCAAGGTTTGACTATTCGAGTTGAAAGTGACCTCTCGTTCATTGGTGAGATCTGAGAGGGGATTCTGGCTGTAGCCTAAATGTAGGAAGGTTTGACCAAAGCAGGAGTTTGAGACGGACCTTAACTGTCGGAAGGTTTTAGATCGCTCCAATTGAAGGTGACGCTCTCACGTCGTTGGAGGAATCGAGAGGATTTTGTGCTTTGGCCCTGACTTTTATAGTTTGACCAGAATCAGCAAAGAGAAGTGGAATACGGGTACAAAGAAAGTGGCCAATCGTGTCATCACTCAAGGGAGATTTTAGAACGCTAAGGCGTTAGGACCTGAGCAAGTAAGTTCTGAGAAATGCCAAATGACAGCAGATGGCAAATGTTGGTGATCCACTGTCGTTTAAATTTGAATCAGCGGATGGTTTGGTGAAAAAAGATAACGCTACCAGAAGATTGGATCCACGCTGGTTGTTGCAGAGTTCGATTTGTTAGGAGATCGTGTACGACCCCCAGTCTGGGTGTTGGCTTGAAGCTCCTTCAACGATCCCCAGCTTTCCTCGACAAGAGCTTTTCCTTGATTCTCGGGTAGAGCGTCGATACGGTTGTTCAGAGGATTCTTGAACTTGGGGAAATCCACGCTGCGGTGGGGCTTTACCGAAGGTTCGGGACCTGAAATTGACGAAGGTTGGAGAGCAATATTACCTGCTTTTACCTCAGGCATTGTTTTGGCCTTCGGTATCCAAACTCGTTCGGATCTCGGCGATCTCTTAACGGTCTCCCCCTTTAGCATTTCTCGCGCTTTTTGGACCAGGGCTCGGGCGTGCACACGCAAGGCGCGGCGCTTCTGGATTCGCTCCTCGAGAGTAGAACGGGTTCTTTTGACTTGAACCCATTTGTTTGTTTCTGCTTCGGAGGAGGGGCTGGTTGTTTGCCGCGGTTGCTCCTGGCGTTGCCTGGATTTTAGATCACAAGCACTACCCCCCCTTAGTCCTCGTGTTGGACATACCTCTTAGTCCTCGTGTTGGATACGCATTGCTATTTAATCCTCGTACTGGATATGCATTACCACCCGGTCCAGGCGTTGGACGACGATCACATCCGGTCCAGGCGTTGGACAACGGTCACATCCGGTCCAGGCATTGGACAACGGTCACATCCGGTCCATGCGCTGGACAACGGTTTTATTCAGTCCATGAGTTGGACGTTTACTTCATGCAGTCTATGGGTTGGACATTTAATTTATATAAGTCTATGTTTTGGACACTTAATCGTTTCTGACACGTCACTCATGTGAGTATGATATGACACTTATGTAGAATACAACATGGTAGTTATGTAGGTCATTACTTAATACTGTATTTTGTTTGCGGAAAAAGTTGCTGTATTCATTGCTGCATTCATTACAACTTCAATCGTTACAATGAAATAAAAAGATAGCCTTTTTATAAGACCGGTACACAATGAAAACAAAATAAATACAACTCTTTTCAAACAAACGCAAGATCTGTTCATCATCTCTTGCTTGCGTGGGTCTTTTGCCTGTGACGGGGATGTTGATATCCGTGGACCACCGGGGCACTCAGATCTGGTCCGAGAAAATCGGGCAGAGTTTCGTCTATCCGCGGGGGGATTTTAGAAACTCTGAACCCCGTCGATCCGCGTGGGATCTCAGAGGTGTAAAGCTTATGTCTCGGCTAAAACGAGGCACTAGCTCTCCTTTGTATCACCGCTAAGGGCAACACTAAGGGAAAAGAAGGTGGGGAATGAAGAAGAAGACTCCTTTGCTGCAGAAGGCTCGCTCACTCCTCGATCCGGCAGGGCTTCGCCGCTCTCTTAGAAAACCCCGACTCCTTCCTCCGGCAGGGCTTCGCCGCTCCTCTCTGGAATTTCAGATCTCAAAGGCTAGAGCTCTAGATCTGAAATTCCTCTCCCAAAACCAAGGCCAAGAGAATGGAGGCCCTAGGGGCCTATTTATAGGAAAACAAAGGGGGGGTAGGGGCTGGTTGAGGACACCCCCTAGGGGGGTGTCTCGGCTCCAAAACCGAGACACCCCTTGGGGTGTCTCGGCCATGGCCGAGACACCCCCCATGGGGTGTCTCGGCCAAGGCCGAGACACCCCCTTGGGGGTGTCTCGGCCAAGGCCGAGACACCTGGGGTGTCTTGGCGGCCTGGCCGAGACACCTGGGGTGTCTTGGCTTCGCCAAGACACCCTTCGGGTGTTTCGTCCTGGCCGGGATGCCCCCGGGTGTCTCAGTCTGATCCGAGGCCTTCTGGGTGTGTTTGCCGTTGATTCGCCGTCCCAACTCGGATTTGAGTGATTTCGGATGCGTTGGAATCTTGACGACGAGCTCTGTAGGCCCCGACGGTTGGATTATCAGTGGGGTGATCGGGACACGGCGGGCGTTGGTCCAATTGCGGTGATCGCGGGGTTTTCGGTCAACCCGTATCCCGGTGATTCTGATATTCTGTCGGCTCACATAACCCGTCGGTTTGCTTCAATTGCTCACCGGTGTCATTTGAATTCTTGTGTACCGGGTAGTGACGTTCAATCGTCGATCGTTAACACCGAGCTGTGAGTGGGGACCTATCGGCAATTTTTGATGCCTACAGCGTGTAAGGCATGGATTTTGGTGTTATTAATAACAACCTGCCGCAATGTTGAATATGCGGACGAGTGTTCTTTTTAACGGTTAAGAACTAACCGGCAGCGCAGGTTATGCGCATGCTTATCCTTACTTAGGTTTCAGGATAGAATACCCCAGAATCGAACTCTGGTGTCTTTTTGCGCGGAAAAAGACTAAACCGGCAGCGCGTGTTAGGCGCAGACTTATCCCTGCTTAGGATTCGGGATAAACTTCCTAGGATGAAGCCTAAATTGACAAATTTTGGAAAAGATCGGTGCGGGAAAGGAAGAATTTTATATTCTATTTCCCGGTCTTCTTTTAGGGTGAAGGCGAACCCGAAAACAAGGAAGGAAGAATTTTATATTCTATTCCTTGATTCTGGAAAGGAAAAATTTTATATTCTATTTCCAGCGCAAAAGAAACTAAAAGTGGGATCTCCACTCCGAGAATCTGGAA
>NC_033798.1:46986483-46994933 GCF_001876935.1 Asparagus officinalis
GAAGTGATACTATGCACACGTGCACGGGCCTGAATCTGGAAAAAATGACCAGTTGAAAGTATATACATTTTACATACCAAAGTAGTTATAATATAGAAAAACATAAAAGACCAAAGTTGTAGGTATCTTCAAGATCTTTCCAAAAAATCTTATATCGAAGTGATACTATGCACACGTGCACGGGCCTGAATCTGGAAAAAATGACCAGTTGAAAGTATATACATTTTACATACCAAAGTAGTTATAATATAGAAAAACATAAAAGACCAAAGTTGTAGGTATCTTCAAGATCTTTCCAAAAAATCTTATATCACCTTATTCTGAGGTCGTACATGAAAGTTAGGGCTAACATATCGAAGATTTGTTTTCCTAGTCAGACTAGGTTTCCTGGTTCGGATGAAACATGTTTGTTTCGGGTTTGCCTCTATAAATACCTATATTTTTCACCAAAATTTCTCTCTTTTATCATATCTATGAACCCTAGCAGTTACCCTTTCCCCTCAAAAACCCTAAATCTTTTTCTTTTGAAGTTTGAGAGCTTTGTGAAGTATAATACCGACACGAGGGCGAGATCTTCAATGTGTGACAAGAGAGAACGGGTTGTTTGTGCTCGTGGATTACTTGCTGTTTATTTCAGAGGCTTAGAATGACATTTGAGGCAAGATTATCTTTATCCAAACCCATCCCCATAGTTAAATAACTAGTTTAGATGTTTAATATGTGTTTTCATGTTTAGATCTTGATGTTAAAAATTAGATTTTTTTTTGATGTTAAAACTTAAACCAATGCTAGATTAGTAATCTTTTCTTAGAGTTTATGATAGTATCATGATCATGATCATTAGGGTTATTCATAATTTTGTTTATATATGGGAAATTTAAGAGATGTACTAAATATATATTTCCTGCAGAAAACTTATAATCTTTAGCTGAGTTTTTGAGATAGCAAATAAATACCAAATTTAACCAAATTAGTTCCAAATGAAATATATATGTATCTAGTTTCTAAAATAGAAAAATTATTCTTAGAAAGAGTTTGTATAGAGAAATATATGTTCTTTTTACTAATAATATATCCTGTAGTAAAACTACTACACATGTATAATGTTTAACTAGAGATTTGGGATAACAAATGAATACCAAACTGAACCAAACTTGTGTCAATTGAAAGATGTGTGAATATAGTTTTCAAAACAGAAAACCATTTCTAAAAATAGTTTTCCTAGAGAAAGATATGCTCATTTTAATAACAGAAGTCCCGTTTGTTTTCCTGCTCGTTTTGTGGAGCTGTGTTGCGCTGTTTTGAGATGCGTTTGCTGAGTTTTGAGCTACTTGATGTTACATGTATAGTCATGAATATGTTGTGCTATGCATTTGATAATCCTAAGGGGATTATAATGAGTTTTGATTTGATCGTATTTGAATTAGATATCGTTCATATACATGTTGAATGTCGTTGATGAGCACCGCTCAGTACTATATGAGATAGTACGTCGACATACCAGATATATACAATTTATATATAAGGTGGATATCGTTAATGAGCTTAGTTCAGTACTACATGAGGTAGTGCGTTGATATTCCACATGTACAGGCCATTGAGTTGGATTTTAGGAGAGTTGATCTATACGTCCATCCTGCACTAGGGTGCGATGAGGCTTGTGAGCTGTATTTCTAGGATGCCTATTTGGTAGACCATCCCGCACTTATGTTACGCACTAAGACCGCGATGAGACTAATAAGCCGTGTACACAGTTCAAGATACCTACAGGATAGTCCGTTGCACTGAGACAATTACTTAATAGCCTAAGTATGACAGATGTAGGTTATGCATACGACCTATCACTGAACTATATGACTGAGATACATTACTTTTGAAAGTATACAAAATTATGTGTTGGTATTTTACTCTATCTCCCCAGTGATAGTGGAAGATATTATAAATACGATGTGTTGATGTCTTATTTCTTTTACTGTCTGATAGTGGAAGATATTATAAATACGATGTGTTGATGTCTTATTTCTTTTACTGTCTTCTTTACTTCTTAGTTGGGATCAATGATACGATGTGTTGATGTCTTATTTCTTTTACTGTCTTCTTTACTTCTTAGTTGGGATCAATGATTAGAGATTTACAACTTGAGACATATGATATATAAATGAGGGTTTCCTTATTTGGATTATTTCGCTCGACATACCAGTCTCACGTTGTGGATTTTCCAATTATTAGTTTCATTAGATTATCTTTTCTTAGTTCTGTATTAATGTTTAGATATCTATAATTTGAGGCTTATGGTATATACATAAGGGTTTTCTTATTTGGATTATTTTCCTCGACGTACTATGTCTCGTATTGTAGGTTTCTAAATATTAATTCTACTTAGATACGGGGAAAATAAATCTTGATAGACTATGCTTAATAGATAGAGCCTTCACTCCATCTAGCAGCCCTTCCCCTGTGGGCGGATGGAGGTAATCTTACTGTAGCGCTCTGACGCTCTTGTTGTTGTTCTTTTTCTTTTAAATTATTTTTTAGGTAGTTCGGAGTTTCGGAGAACCGCAGGGTGACGGAGTTCTGGCATAGTCGCTGTCACATATTTTTACTTGTATAGACTCCACTGTAGTTTTGATTTTTATCTAGACATTAGAGTTTCATTTTCATATTGTAAAGGCAGTGTGCCTTAGTACGATTTTTAGTTGATTCATGTTGAGATATTTTCCTTATTCAGATATCAGATGTATTATAATTGAGACAATTCTTTTTATTTATGAGATATCTCTTATATATCATGTCTATTACATTTATTCCTTTTATTTTGCATGTTTTGTACCTGCACTTCTATTTGATTCTACTAGAGGATATTGTTGTGATTAGTGAAACATGTTTATGCACAGTGTGGGTGTATGGAAGGTTTGACATCTCTGGTTTTACCTTGGACTGCAGCCTTGTGTGACCCCTAGGACATCATAGTTGGTATCAGAGCTCTAGTTCCAGCATCCTAGGATCATTCATGTGTCGAGTCATAAAGCTAGGATAGAGTTTCTTAGAAATCATGTATAGAGTCCGCTAGGAATTCCTAGAATGAGTGAGGACGTTATATACGTATATTCGAAAATTATAAATTTTTTGTGATAACTACCTTACTTTGATTGAAAAGTAATTACATGAATGATAAGTGATACGATTTTTCCTATTGGTATATGTTATGTTATTTATGATTGGGATCTCACTTACTGTTCAAATAAGCTCTCCTCTTGGTATTATAAACATTAGAATGGGGATGTGGTCGAGGTAAAACTTGTACCCGGAGAGCTGGGCAAGTAGAGCCCGAGCCGCAGTAGGCTCTATAGTATCTGATCAACTTGGTAACACCGATTGCAGAAGCAGAGACTAGCAACACTCGAGGAGTGAGTAACAAGCCAGATTTTACTCTCTGAAGTTCCACCACCAGTTATACCAGCCGTACCTATTGAAGAGGTAATGCCGAAGGTCTCACCATCGCTACATCCAGCTGTTAATAGAGTCGCAGAGTAGGAAGCTTGGCTCGGTAAGATTGAGGAAGATATTAGAAGTTGGGAACACAAAAATTTTAGGGCACATCGGATTCAGTTACAACCTATAAATTGAGGAAATATGTGGAAAATACTTTTAGATTTACTTAATATTGACTCAGTACATAGGCGGAGATTAGTTATATTCAGCTTAAAGGACAACGCCGGAGGATAGCACCGATTCTAGTTATGCCGGAGTAGCAAATGTCAATTTCATAGAAGGATTTCATCTACTATTTTAAAAAGCAGCTAGACCTAACCCGATTAGGGCAGGAAGATGTACTAAGAGTTAATTTTAGAAGCAGGATTGTCCGGAGACCAGGCCAAAGACAATAAACTTTTTGCAAGACCGGGAGGAACCCAGCAATGGGGTAAGGATTTTTATCACCACCAGCAGATCAATGGTCAGGGTTAGCAGTCGCAGGGCCACGGTTACGACCAGTAGCTAAAGATCGAGGCACCACCTACCATTCCGAGGATAGAGGGACCAGCTAGCCAGATTCGTGCTATCCAGGAGATTCCTGAGGGATAGATGTCCCATAAATTCTACCGCCAGTAGCACATCAGCCACCGATAGAGTTTATGCAATCGTACCACATGATCATAGTGCGAGCGGAACTTTCTTAGTGATTATTCATTTCTAGCTCGGATCTTGTTCGATTCAGGAGCTTCTCATTCTTTATCTCTCATACATTCATGGATAGGTTCCATCTAGTTGTATATCCTTTAGATGTACAGTTATCCGTTTCTACTTCTTTAGGGGAGGTCTCCCTATTAGGGAGTGTCAATAGGAGATGTGCCATCAGTCTAGAGGAGTCCGAGTTTATCATAGATCTAATTGTTTTACGAATGTTGGTGTTCGACGTCATTCTCTGTATGGATTGGCTATCTTTCTATCATGTTTTATGTTAGTATGGACTGTTTTGCTAAAATAGCCAGCTTGCGAGCATCCAATGGGTCTGAGTTGATAGTATCGACCTCACAGAGCAACCAGTTTGTGGAGTCATTTCTGGTGTACATCAAGGAGGTGATGCTGTGGGATCATGGTGCCGATTTGAGCAAGATGTGAGTGGTCTCAGAATACCAGGATGTCTTTCAGGACATACTAGGTTTACCTCCAGTGAAAGAGGTCGAGTTTTTGCATCGAGTAGTAGCTAGGTACGACACTAATATCCCGAGCACCCTATCGTATGACACCTGCTGAGATGAGGGAGCTACAGGCCCAGTTAGATGAGTTATTATCTCAGGGTTTTATTCGCTGGTGTTATTCTCCATGGGGAGTGTCGGTCCTTTTTGTGAACAAGAAGGACGATAGTATGCGCCTATGTATAAATTTTCATGAGTTGAACAATGTCACTATCCGGAACAGGTACTCATTACCAAGGATTGACGACTTGTTCGACCAGCTACAAGGAACACAACATTTCTCTAAAATTGATCTTCATTCTGGCTATCATCAGTTGTGGGTTCGGGAGATGGATATTTCTAAGACCGACTTTCTGACTCGATATGGGTCTTTTGAGTTTCTTATCATGCCATTTAGGCTGACCAATGCACCCGCAGTATTCATGGATTTGATGAACCGGGTTTTTCGTCCATACTTAGACCAGTTCGTGATCATTTTTATTGACGACATCCTTATATATTCGAGATTGGAGGCAAAACACGAGCAACATCTCCGATTGGCATTGCAGACATTGTAGGAGCATTAGCTGTACGCCAAGTTCAGCAAGTGCGAGTTTTGGCTTTCTGAAGTCAGATTTTTGGGACATGTTATTAGCCGGGAGGGTATTGCAGTAGACCCAGGTAAGATGGAGGCCGTACTAGATTGGGATTCGCCGAAGACAGTTACAGAGATTCGTAGTTTCTTAGGATTAGCAGGCTATTATAGGAAGTTTATTCAAGACTTCTCGAAGATTACGGCTCCACTTACATGCCTTACGAAGAAGGGTGTTCAGTTTGTTTTGGGCATGGATTGCCAGGAGGCCTTTTAGACTTTGAAAGCTAAGTTGACTTTAGCGCCAGTGTTGATCATTCCAAGTAGTGATAGGACTTTTGTTATCTACATAGATGCATCGTTATTGGGTCTTGGAGGTGTTTTGATGTAGACTCAGAGAGTGGTGGCCTAAATTTTGAGACAGTTGAGGACGCATGAGCAGAACTATCCCACACATGACTTAGAGCTAACAACAGTGGTCTTCGCATTGAAGACATAGAGACACTACCTGTACGGAGTACAGTTTGAGCTATTCACAGATTATCAGAGCTTGAAGAACCTATTCTCTCAGAAAGAACTAAATTAGAGATAGCGACGATGGGTTGAATTCATTAAGGATTATGAGTTTGCAATTCAGTATCATCCGGGGAAGGCAAACATTGTGGTAGACACGTTGAGTAGGAAGCGTTGACATTGGGTTTTAACTTTGAGATGCTCGTTGTACCGAGATTTTTACACCCTCAGCCAGTTTGATTTTAGACCGGAGATTGGCGGGAGTATCGCATTTTTAGGAGCTTTGTCCGTACAGCCATCTTGGATTCAAACCCGAAAGGGGGAGATTTCCAAAGAGCCAAAGACTGATTGGACCGTTGAAGCAGATGAAGGACTTCAGATGAATGGTCGATTAGTAATGCCAGATAATACTCAGCTGAAGAAGGATTTATTCGACGTAGCGCATCGTACCAGGTATACAGTGCATCCAGGCACAACGAAGATGTACAAGGATCTAAAGAGACATTTTTGGTAGAGCGGCATGCGTAGAGAGATTTCAGAATATGTAGCTAAATGTTTTACTTGTCAGCAGGTGAAGGCAAAACATCAGAGACCAGTAGGAACCCTACAGCCTTCACCCATTCCGGAGTGGAAGTGGACAAATATTTCTATGGACTTTATTGTAGGATTACCAAGATCAAAGAAGAAGAATGATTCAATTTGGGTAATAGTGGATCGGTTGATGAAGTCAGCACATTTCATACAGGTAAAGACGACTTACATGGTGGAGACTTATGCGAGGATATTCATCTAGGAAAAAGTGAGATTACATGGAGTTTCAGAGAAGATTGTATCAAACCAAGGTTCAGTTTTCACTTCGCACTTTTGGAGGAGCTTCCAGAATTCTTCCGGTAGCCAGTTGTCATGTTCTTGTGGTTTTCACTCGCAGACAGATGGACAAATAGAGAGAGTCAATCAAGTGTTAGAGAATATGTTGCGAGCTTGTGTTACAAATTTCCAAGGTAGTTGGGAGTGTTAGACCCTAGAGGGAGGGGGGGGGGGGGGGGGGGGGTGATTAGGGTCTTATGCTAATCTAATCCGATTATATGTCAATTAAAATTAATTAACAAGTTATCATAGCAAGTATGAAATACCACAAGATATACGAGCTAGGATAAGCAATGTAAACAATGAGATATATTCTATATGATGAAATATATATATGCAAGGATATATAAACTAATACAAGGGGTAAACCATATGAACTAGATAGTGGATCATATAAATAAAGAGCTATGTACAATGGCGATAAGAAATATAAACACAAGTATAAATAAACGCCAAAGCACACTCAAACACAATGTATGATCACGGAGTTCAGACCTTCCGTCCTACGTCTCCGCTCCCCACTCCCGGGGAGAAATCCACTATCACAACCGGGTTTTTTACATTCACCCGAATAACGTTTACAACCACACTATGTCAGTTTTCAACGATCACCGATCAATGTCCACTCCTCACACTCGGTTTTCTAGTTCACCGAAAACTTCACAACAACGCACTATTGTAATCCCACTCTACACCCACTAAGTGTTAAACTAGACGTGTCTCCCTCAAGTGCTCGGTTACAACCTCTCCTTAGGTTCGTCAACCGACGCCACTCCTCTTGGGACGATCCTCGACTCTCGCCACACACTTCTCTCGGTGTACACGTGTATTACAAAGTAAATCTCACAATAAGGCTTAATAAATAATTGATTGTTCTCAACTATGGATGAGAACACAATGAAAGCTCACACTCAATTGTTACAACTCTCACCAATCCAAAAATACTATGTATGAAAATACAATAAGCTCATGTGGGTGTGTGTAACAATGAGATAAAATCAAATCTAAACTCAATATAAAACTAGCTTTAATAGAAATGATAATTAACAAATAATTAATAAATAAAAGCTAGAGTAGAGTTTAGAAAACTTCTCAATAGATGACAAGATGGAGAGATGGAGATTGAAGCCCAAACAAAAAGATAATCTCCTCCACTTGTGAAAACCAAAACAGCTTTAAACCAAACCCTTAAACAAGCTTAAAACAAGCTTAAACTCTTTTTAAAACTCTTTAAAACATTCTCTTAGGTTACCCTTAGAACTGAGATCAAGGGGGTATTTATAGCCTCCCAAAACCTCAGCCAAAAACCCTAAACAAAAGACCAAAAAGCCCCAGCCAACGGTAACAAGAAATAGCCGTTGGAACAGAACTGACAGAGCAAAAAGCCCCAGCCAACGGTAACAAGAAATAGCCGTTGGAACAGAACTGACAGAGCGGCGGTCGACCAAAAAAATTCGTGGTCGACCACGATCCAGATCCCAAACTGAGAAAACAAGCAGATACTTCTTCGGTCGACCGGTGCGGTCGACCGAGGACTGATACATGAAAATGAAGTCTGAAAAATATTTTTCTGATTTTAAAATACTGTTTAAAAATATCAAATAAATTCCAAAAAATGTAAAACTTTGGAGAATGATTGTAGATATGATAATAAACATGCTACACTGACTGGTTTCCAAAAAGGACTTCCCAAATAAAAAATATCATCATTTTACAAAATAAGCCAAAACATGAAAAATGTAAACATGTGAATTTTGACATTTTGGCTAAACCATGTTTTGAAACTTTGCACAATGATTTTG
>NC_033798.1:46995933-47027505 GCF_001876935.1 Asparagus officinalis
GGAGTTCATTCCTTTAGCACAACGTTACATGCGGAACGGATCTCGACAATCCGCATGCTAGCCCGATTCGAACGGTAATCGGTAAAGGCGTATGAAACCCGTTGAAGGCTGGGGATTTGCCAAAAACCCCAAAGTCAACGCCTAACACGCGTTGCCGGGTAGTCTATTCCCGTAAGAAAGACGAAGCCTATGTATTCAAAATCATAGCACAAAGCCTCAGAGAGTTTACTCTCTTAGCACAACGTTACATGTGGAACGGATCTAGACAATCCACATGCTAGCCCGATTCAAACGGTGATCGGTAAAGGCACATCAAACCCGTTGAGGGCTGGGGGTTTGCCAAAAATCCCATAAATCTGTCATTCGGAAGAGATACAGAGAAAACACAAAAGAAGCAAATGCGGATTTTCTATTAATAAATCAAGTCAAAAGCATACAACAAAAGCTCGTTAGTCCGAAGGCAACTGGCGGCTGAGAATACGAGACTTTAAGCTAAAAAGTCTATCTACATAACTCCGCTCAAGCCCCGCCTGTAGATCAGCTCGAGCAGACTCCTCAGAATGGCTTAAAATCTCCGCGGCTTCGCTCTTCAGCTTCATCAGTCTCTCCTGAGTGGATCCCAGCTTCTCGAGTGCCTCCTCACGAGAACGCTCTAGTCCAATCAGGTCATCTGCAATAAGAACGGCAGATTCCTCAGCACGCTTCAAAGCCTCTCTCAACCTAGCCACCTCCTCGCGGTTCGAGTCCGAAGAACGGAGTAGCTCAGCTTAGATGCGCAAGGGAGCTCTCGCGTGACTGAAGCTCACGCCCGACGGAAGATCTCAGTTCACGCCACTGCTCCATCCTATGCTCTAACTCAGAGGATACGAAAGAAGAAGTCCCGGTAACCTCCAGTTCCTTCAACTCTCGTATCTCTGACTCCAGGGCGGCGAAATCAGCAGTGAAGGAATCAGCCAGTTCCGGGTATCCTTCTTCCCTCATCATCGTCATGTGGCGAGAGAAGGAACGCCGGAACTGATCGAAGCCGCCTCCTCGGTGAAGAAGCTTCTCGATCAAGCCATTATACCAGGCGGTGAAGAAGCTGAGGTCCGTACGGAAAGCCTCTCTGTCAGGATCAGTATCGGCCAAAAGGCTACGGACACGCTCGTGCAAAGAAGAGCGAGATCCTACAAGCAACAACTTGGAAGCTCAGTGAACTATCGAATATGGAAAGGAAAGTCAAAAGGCAAGTTCGGAGCATACCGATGCCAACGGACGTCCCTTCGGGTTGAGGTCCGACGGGCTCTGAGACATTAGCAGAAGAAGGTATATCAGCACCTGCAGGTGGATTGCCCATACCACTCGGCAAAGGTGGGGAGGCACCATTACTATGAAGGCTTTCAGTCCTGAGAACTGTAGTGATATCCGGCCCAGCGCCCGGTCCTACAGTGACACTCCTACGTGAACCAAATGGAAAAGTAAAGAGAATCGGGACAAGAAAATCGTATGCATACCTGCATTCCCCCCGTCCTCAGATACAGCCGGGATGCCAAGAGTCATAAGAGTATCGGCACAAACGGCTGGTCCTATGATGGCACTCTCTTATTAGTCAAAATGAAAATTTAGACCAATAAGAAGGATTGGGATAGTACAGTCATCTACATACCTGTAGATCCTTCACCCGTAGGCATTTGAGGGATGCCAGGAGTCATATGAGAATCAGTCCTAGTGGCTGGTCCTATGATCGCACTCATATATTAGTCAAAAGCCAGAGGAACATAGGAAAGTACAATATCCCTGAATCGTATGCATACCTGCAAGCCCGTCATTCTGAGGCAAACTGGATATGCCAGGGATAGATACCGGGCTAACTCCAATAGTTGACGCTGCGATAGTCAATCATTCATTAGTCAAATAAAAGATCAGGCAAGAGGAGGAGAATCAGATATGTACCGGTAGACGAATCATTCCCAAGGAATGGTCTCTCGGTCCCTCTGGAAGTTTGCTCAGCCAACATGTCAGCTAATAAACCGGCATCCGGCTTCGAGAAGCTTGGCCCCTCCATTGCAACATCTGCAGGGTAACCTGAAAGCTCAAGAAAATACTTTCAACAAAAACAAGAAGTCTTCCTTCCCCAGGCTTGAGGAAAATGACATTGAATATGGACGTACCTGAACAAGGGACTACGGGCTCAACGTTATTCATCTGCTCAAGGTCGATGTTTAGATCAATGCCCAAAGACCCGTCGTGAAGAGCGTGTGGGATTTCGCCCTCTTCGAAGAACCCTGAAGCACGAAACATGGTTACAAATCACAAAAGGTAAACAACCTTGGAGCAAGAGCAATTGAATGTTACCTCCCCCGCCATCGGCAGTGCTCCCTAAGTCCACTCCATAGGGACGCTGACCGTCATGGGGCTTGTGGGCGGTCTTCTTCCTCTTCAGGGCACCAACCCTTCGAGGGCCAACAGGTCGAACATGCGCAGGCCTATCACACGTTTCAACGTGTGTAGGAGCTGGTGGCTCATGATCATTGGCTGCCCTACCTAAAGTGACAATAGCCATTTCAATAAAAAAAAAGGGTTGTCATTTATGAAAGAGGAAAATTAAGAGAGACAGGACAAACCGGTATTGAGATCCCCTCTGCCGGTATCTGCATCCACATACTCTTCCTCGGAGGTCTCGTCATCGTCACCCGTAGGGAGAAGTCCTTCTTCGTCGGAGACAAGAGATTTGGCATGCTCTCTTCTCCGCTTCTGAGCTCTGCGACCAGCCATCATAGCAGCCCGGACCGCGTACTCAGACTGCAACTCTGAGAGGCTCCTCATGCTGATGGACTCATATGCAGAAAGGAACCACTTGAAGCTGAGGAAAGTGATCAGTGGCTTACGCCGATACGAAGGAAGAGCAAAACGGGCTCCAGTGCAGCCCACCATCGTCCATAGCCACGCTCGTACGCCATCAATCAATCCTCCCTCAACCTGCAGGCTACGGCTCGGATTCCCGACATACAGTTGGTCATAGCCGAATTGGCGAGCAAAGCGGCAAGGGAGATAAGGCTCTATGTAGCACTGATTCTTCACCCGAAGGACAAGATATCCTACACGGCTGTTCACTAACCACCGGAAGCAACCAGCGTCAAGAATGGTCCGGTCACTTCTGGGTTTCTCCTCATCAATCAGTGTGTCACCATAGCGACCCGAAAAGTGGGGAAAGCACTTAAAGAACTCCCAGCTTTTACGGACTCGAAGCTCGCGCTGAACATCACTGAATTTGGGCCCAATCCATTTACACTTCTCCAACAGCTGCATGAAAGGAACAGAGACATCTACCACGCTGGGCGCCGACATCAAGTCGGGGCGGTGAAGAACGAGCCACGCCATCAGATAAGCGTAAGGAAGCTCGACCTTCGGATTAGTAAGCTCAGTCGATGGTTCAGAACCCCTCTGTGTAAAGCCACTAGCCAGACACCTAAGCCCGCAGTGGATGCTGGCAACCATCGCTGGGAGCAGGGAAAGCTCTCTCCCGTAAGCTAGCTGAACTGCAGGGAAGAGCACCTCGATGGGTAGAGCGTCCGAAGACTGGTGCGGGACAACACATTTCTTCAGCCAAAGAGCAAGGTAGCCTGCTAGTAGAGTCCGAGACCCAATGGATTTCTGCGCATGAAAGAGAAAAGAATGAAACTTGGTTCCCACAGGAAAAGCTCCCTCAGCACGGGCAGTGGTGTAAGACTGAGCCTCGGCCTTCTCCAACAGCTCATTAATGACAGACGGGGTCAAAACATCTAACTCATGAATGGACTCGTCGGAGTTACCCTCCAAGTTCTGGAACAAATAGCAGGCGAACTGCTTCAAGCTGACCTTCCTTTTCGTTTTTGCTGGAGGAGAAGTCAGGACCAAGGAAGTGTGATAATGACAGGTAAGATCCCAGAGAGTGTCATACATGTCCGGAGTATCTTTCTTCATACACTCCAGCTGCTGGTTATTAGGGAAGTACTCCTGATACGGACAGTCCCCCATCGGAAGACCCGAAACATAATGCATCTCATGCAAGGCTAGCCCTAGCTCACCACCACTGGTCAAAAAGGTGTTGCTGTCAGGCATGTAGGTCTCTAGCAAAGCCAAGAAATGGCGACAGCTGACTGGGATCATATAAGTCTCCAGCAAAGCCAAGAAATGGCGACAGCTAACTGGGATTCCGTACATAGTAGCTCGTATGGGTGCATATAACCCACTACTCTTCAGATCCCTCTCCCAGCGCGCCAAGACGAAATCAGTCATGCGCGCCCACCACCCTTTGGCTAGTGAGGAAGCCCAGCCATAGCATCTGGGCTCTGGTGGAGGTAATCGCCTCCCCAGAAGAGCCAGACGATTACCCACGGTAGAGGCAGCTGCTGACGTCTCACCTGGGGGTGCAGTATCAAGGCCCGTGATCCCTGGGCAAAGACCACGAATATGGTGATACCCGCCAGAACCAGGGGTCTTAGAATGAGAGGTATATCCACACGGGACTCGCTCAGCATCCTTAGTAAGATCCCAGGACATCTGTCGCCTCACGGCCTGTCTCCTCAAATGGGTAAAAGAATATTGGCGGGGAATTGATGGAATGTATAAAAGAGCTCCTCCATCAAGAGTCAGCCAGTGCTCCTCTCCAAGAGTCAGTATAGCGGGGTCCTCGACATGATCCCCGAACAAGAAGCTCGGCTTCTGTAAAGCCTGAGTGGAAGTAGAATCAGCGGTAAAAGTGGCGTCTGTGATAAGCTGGCGCAAGCAATGGCGCCCTCCTTCCCGTACTAAACGGCAGGAATCGTCAGAACGATCCTGGTCAAACTGTGGGAATGGGCTAATGACTTGCCCAATGGAAGTGGAGGAAAAAACCTCCCGGCTACAACCGGCATTGGCATGAGCAGGAAGACTACCCGCGGGGAATTCAACTGCAATAAAATACAAAAGATGGAGTCAGAAAATCCGTCTCATAAGTAGAATGATAAGCTCATTCACGGAATAATTGGAGAGACGATTTTGAGTGTCCTACACCGGAAGAACGGTATGCATCATCACGTGAACAACGTGGCAACATATACCGAACTACAAGGTGTAAGACAACACAAGAATCGCCCCAATATATCCGAAGACTTGAATTGGCTAAGCAAAACAAGTCCGAAACCTTAACCTCCGCGAAAGAGGTATCGGTTCTTCCTTAATGACCCGCTAAGGGATCAGTCAGGGATACAGAAATAGAGAATTCTCACCCCTGAAGGAAAAGTCTGCCGGGAAAGACGTCGTGGGAACCTCCTCCTCACTGTGCTGCGAATGGGGATAACTCCCGGAAGATCGATGGTGACGAGGAGACATCGGAAGTCTGCAGTGAAAAGCAATCTGTCAGGTACAATATGAATACACGAAATTTAAACAGGGAAATTAAGCACTTGGACTTAAAATCCTATAAATAAATAGGATTTTACAGTTAAAGTCTAATTAAACCTACCAATTTTGTGCCCGCAAAACAATGATCGTTTTCGCGGTGAATTTTGGTGAAATACCCAAAATACCCTTCGTGTTCAAGGCCAAAATTCAGGTCAAGGACACGCGTAACCCGGGTCATGATCATCACATTCGATCATATAACACCCCGGTACCCCACAATTTTGGTTAAATAGCGCTTGGTTTCGCGGCTCCGGCGTGGCAGCTCATGGCGCCGCGGCCATGGCGCGGCAGCATATGGTGCCGCGGCTAAGGCGCGACAGCATATCGTGCCGCGGCTAAGGCACGATAGCATAAGGTGCAGCGGCTATTATAGGGCGTGCTATGTTGGTTACAAGGCAGTTATATGATGATTATTTGAAGTCCACGTGGCGGCATATCAGAGATAGAACGTGTGCTGACGTGGACAAGCAGTTAAACCACGAAAAAAGTGGTTAAAGGTCGTGGGAGAATGGTTTTAAGCATGATGGAACGTGCTGATAACCGTCTCTTTGGCCGCGGCAGCCTATACTGCCGCGCCAATAGCCGCGGCAGTGTAGACTGCAGCGGCCAAAGAGAAAACACTCGGTCAGTTATTTTGCCCCCGTTTCAACTGTGGTGCACTCAGACTCCTATAAATACCTCACTAGACACGAAATAAAGGAGAGAGCATTTTGAAGCAGAAGAGACTTGAGCTTTTGTTGATTTTGAGGAAGAAAGAGAGAATTTTCACCCTTTGACAAGCATCATTCGGTGATTCCTAGAGATCTAAGCTCAGACTTGATCTTTGGAAGAGTGAACATCTTACATCGATAAGATATTCGCTTTCAAATCTTTACTTCGATAAACGAAGGAAAGATCCCCAAACACATTCACGATCTGTGAATCGGTGGTCAACGAGCCAAAGCACTCCCGGCACAGGCAAAGTCCCACAAAGCAGGAGTTGATAAACAATTTCTGTGTTATTTTCTCGAGAGTTGTATTTTCGTTTATTAGAGTTGTATTTTCGCTTATTTTCATTGTATTTTCCTGTAAACACATCAAAGTTTTAATGGAATCGACAATGGAGTCAACTTTCGCTGAAAACAAACTGGCGACCACAGTGGGAGCCAGCGGCCTCGCTGCCGAGGCCGCAGTGTCGCAGCCGATTAAGATCATTGTCACGGAGGAGATTGAATATGAGTTCGATCAGGCCAAATTTGAGGAGTACCTGTCGTCCTCATCCTCAAAATCTCCCTCACCTCGCAGGTGTAGGAAGACTTCCTCTCCCAAGAAAGTTCCCAAGTCTTCAATTCAGATGAAGACCGCAGATGAAGATTCTTGCCAAGTCATGGCTCAGGAATCTACCTGCAACATCTCTGCTCCAAATGACCCTTCACCAGTTCAGGGGTCTCTAAACCAAAATGCGCTGGTAATGACGAAGAGGGCTCATCAGAGACAACGTCAACACCGTGCTCGTCAATTGGCTAAGGCCATGCAACAAACCGACGGAGTCCATTACTATACGGACTTAAAGTCGAGGAAGCAAAAGGTGAACCAGTTGCCTCAATGGCAAACTAATCACATCTCTGCACAACTTACAACGGAGGAATGGACTCTGGTCAAAAGGACCCGTTCTACTCTCAAAGAGCGTATACAAAGACGTCAGGCAAAGGCTGCTCACGCTCGTGCCCTTCGTCAACAAGCGCAGAGGAACAAGAAGGAAATGGTGTCTGAAAAGCCATCGAAGAACTGCAAAGCTTGGGTTCCAAAAACTGAAGGTGCCCAAAAATTACAGAAGGATGTAAACTCTAACCGCGGCAGCTCATACTGCCGCGGTAATTTATTCGACCGCGGCAATCAGAACTGTCGCGGCACTTTGCTCAACCGTGACAGTGATGACTGCCGCGACACTTCATTTGGTCGTGATGTTTATCGCAGTCGCAAAGCCACATCTGCAGGTCCATCGACACCCAATCCTGGTCCTTCTACTACAACAGTATCTACTACATCACCAGTGAAACCCTGGGTTAGCCCAGATTTATCAAAATTCAAGATCACTATGGCGGATCGCCTCGGTCCTTCGGCTGACGATCGAGGCAAAGCCCCAGTCAAAGAAGATCCAAGTCCAGCGAATAAACCCTTAGTGGTTTCTTATACAGGGGGTCATAAACACCCTCCTGTCAGAATTACTCCAGTCCAAAATGAGAGAATACCAGTTCATTCTCGTTTAGGACCTATAAATACTCCACTCCCGCAAAGGGGTGGATTCAACTATGAAAACCCCACTCCCGCAAAGGGGTGGATTTAAAAATTCAACTTTGGATCGTCCAGAGGCGATGACCAGTCGTCCTGTGCATGTTAACAAAGTTCAGAAGCAAAAGATAGGTTGCTCGAATCACAATAATGATGAGCTGTACTATCAGAAAAATAACTCAAGAAAGAGGGTTATCCGAGAAGATGAGTCTCATTGCGCATGCGAGACTCTCATTAAGGCAGTGCTGACGGAATGCGGTTGCTCTAAAAATAATTCAACAAGAGTCTCCGTATTTCAAAGATTATCCAATGAAGCGTCAAGACCCAAAACAAGACGTTTCAACAAAAAGAAATCTGTAATCCGACAAGATGAGCTTCCTGAGGTCACTATCAACATGACCAATAAAGGAAAGCAAAAGTCAGTTAACTACGACCCTGATTTCTCTCCGGGAGGGAGAGTTGAGCGGGGTCTTTCTCAAAGGATGGCGCGGTTACAAAGAAGAGCCAACTTACGTCGAGATTACAGGAGAATGCACGAGGGTTTATCTTCAGATGAAGAATTGTCGGATACTTGTTCCGCTATTGCATCGGACGATACCGCATCCAGTGTTGGACGAGCCAGAGAATCATTCGCGATCACGCCGGATCAACTAGCTCAAATGCTGCAAGAAGCGTTGGCTAAACAACGCGAAGAAATTAGAGCTGAGTTCAAAACCGAAATGGAGTTGACTATGCAGCAGATGCGAGATTTGCAGGTGCAGCAACACCAACCGGAGTCGAGCCAGAAGGCGGAATCCAGCCGGCGTAATGAAGAGGATGAGACTATCTTTGACGATCCTCCTCCAGATAAAGACAACTCCGGAAGCGATCCGACCAAGTCAGCCACTCAACCTCCACAGATCTATTTGAAGAAAAGCGAGGAAGAGGACAAGAAGATGCACGATCTTGAGAGCAAAGTCAACGCTTTGATGACGGCTCAAGAAGTGAAGAAAACGGGCATCCCATACCCGTACCCGAGGGAGTGGGACCTGATTCCTTATCCCCAGAAATTTAATTTGATTAACTTTACTCCTTTTGATGGCAGGGGTTCACCAACTCAGCACTTGATCTATTTCAAGTCGCATCTCGGCGCAATATCTGGGAACGAAGCCCTGATGGTCCGGTCATTCGTAGGAACCCTTCGCGGGCCTGCCTTCGATTGGTACCGACGCCTTAAGCCTGGGAGTATCACTAGCTGGGCAGACATGGAAGAGTTATTCCTCACCAATTTCTTCGACGACGACACGGAAGTCTCGATCGGCACGTTGTTGGATGAGAAGCAGAAGGATGGGGAATCGGTTGATGTCTTTGTCAAACGATTCCGGGACAAAGCGGTGAACTGCAGAGATCCACTCACTGAGGAATTTATTCTGCAAACATGTCATAATAATCTGTCCTTGGATGTATTAGAAGTGGTGGGGGTTGTTCCCTCTAAAACTTGGAAAGAGATGAAAGTAAGAGGTGAACAAGCTGAACGCTTCCTCAAGAGAAAGAATTTGGAGCGAGGTTTGCCACCAGCTAATAATCAGAATCAAAATCAAAAGCAGAACTTTAACCCTCGAGGCAGAGGAAGAGGGTCTGTAGCCGCTGTGGACGCACATCAGACGTCACAACAGCCACCGCAACAACCGCAACAATCATCCTTCCAGTTGGCGCCAAACCAGAATCAACAGCCTTCGAAGCAGTTTAAGAATTCTGAGCCCAGATTCCCAAAGGAATACTCTTTCAAAGATGATGAAGTTCCGGTCATCTTCAAATACTTGTTAGAGAACAACAAGATCAAGCTTCCACCGGTCACAAACCAAGAAGAAGCAACGAAGATCAATGACCCAAAGTATTGTGCATATCACAGAAGGGTCCACCATCCTACTAAGACATGTTATGTTTTAAAGGATAAAATTCAAACATTGATTGATGTTGGTATTGTGACACCGAAGCCAAAGGAGAAGAAGGTAGGCGCAAACGCGGTCTCTATTAGCTTCGGATCGGTTCCTTTGTCCTGGTTTCAAGCCGAGCCAGTATCAAAGGTCAAGATGCAAACCATCAACGATGACCCTCATGGACAGCGCCAGAAGGGGCTCGTATCTCACACAGCCCCCAACGGCGAAATCCTTTGGGTTCATCCGGATTTGCTTGAAGATGAACAGTGGACGACACCCACATCAAAGAAGAAGTCAAAAGGCAAGGGAAAGGAGAAGTCCTGCTATGGAGCCTCGGCGATTCCCGAGAAGAACGATGAGGATATAGCAGCTTTATCACTTTCTGATGGAGAACAGGAAGTTTTTGCTACAAGAAGTGGAAACGAGTACCATTATAGGTATCCGGAAACCTCAGATCCAAATGCCAAAACTCTTACGGAGCTGGGGGTAGCCATAACTCCACCAGTAGCAGCTGAAAAACCTCAGAAAGTTGTTAAGCAAAAAGAAAAAGAACCTCAACACAGAGAGGTTCAAATTCCGAAGCAGTCTCGTTTTAGTCGACCGATTGGACGAGACAAACCGGAAAGCTCGAACGCACCATATCGTTTCGACGTTATGGCTCAGCTGGCTAATATCCCAGCAAGAATCACATTGTACGAGTTGCTGCGCCTCTCAAAAGAAACCAGAGAAGCTTTACAAGAAGCTTTGGCTGATTCTGAAGTATTCTTAACTCAGGTCAAGCCAGCTCCTGAAGAGCCAGAATCGTCAGTGCAGCATTGCAATCTGGCAGCCACCAAATTTCCTTGCATTGCTTTCACAAAAGAAGACATGCAAGTCAGGAATTCAAAGCATGATAGACCGTTATATTTTACTGGATATATCGGTTCGAGCATGGTTAACCGGATCCAAGTCGATCCGGGTTCCGCTGTTAGTATCATGCCACTTCGTTTGATGTACCACCTCGGAATTCCCGCCAGCAAGTTAGCCTCCACTGGAACGGTTATCTATGGTTTCAACACAAGCGGGTCACGACCGTTGGGAAAAATCCGGGTGAAGTGTCAACTCGGAGATCTGAAGTCTGAAGTCACCTGCTATGTGATCGATGCGGAGACTTCCTATAACTTACTGTTGGGTCGCCCATGGATCCACGGTAATCTTATAGTTCCCTCCACCCTCCATCAGTGTTTGAAATATGTCGACACTAATGAGGAGGTCAAGACGGTGGTCGCGGATAAGCAACCATTCAAGGGGTTAGAAAATTACTTTACTGACTCCCTTCTTTATGGTGCTGAGTCCGAAACTGAACCATCGGCCCATGGCACGGACAGCGGAGAAGAAGCTGATACCGAAGCCGGGCTCGATTATAGTGAAGGTCTTGTACTAAATGACATTGAACCTCTTGTAATCGATCTTGACGGTGATGAATCGTCGGACGAAAGTTGTAACTGGCAGCTTGCCGATGAAATAATAAATCATGATTTAGAGTACTCGCATTGTCTTGATGATGTAATGCAGAAATTGTACGACGACTCTAGTCTACATATGCCACTTCGTTCGTCTTGTACGGCGACGAAACACCTCCAAAGCTCATCTGGAACAACTATGATCCTACCCGCAAAGGCAGGGGGTGAAAAAGAGATAATCTTTGGAAAAGGGGAATCATCCCCCACTCCAGATCATTTCTTAGATAGTAATTCGGATGAAGAAAAACCCGGGCGACACTTCTCTCGGTATAGTTCTCAAGCGAATGATTATATGATGAGTCGAGGCTATGACCTTTCACTTGGTGAAGGCCTTTATTTTGGTCAAGGTATTAGGGTTCCACCCCGTTCTACCTATGTACCAAAAGGAAAACCAGATAATTACTACAGTCGTAATAGAGGTCTGGGTTATGATTCATCCGAAGACGATTATGGCCAACAAATCATTAACCAATTAATAGATAGGAGCGGACATTCATCCGACACTTCAAATTGGGATTCTGACGTGAGCATTGGTGAAAGATTCAAATCCCTAATGTCGAACATGGCGACGGTTGACCCTTCCACAACAGAAGAAGACGATCAGTTACCTGTTTGGGAAGATCCATGGATGCATTACATGAATATCCAATACGGTGATCGATTTGAGCAAAGAGAACCTCCTACCGAGGATAAAGTGGTTCAAGTTAATATGGGTGACGAAAATAATCCGAAGCCTATATTTATCAGCGGTGATCTCCCGCCAGACGAAAAAGAGGAATTAATTGCCCTCGTTAAAGAGTATATCGACGTTTTCGCATGGAACTACGAAGATATGCCAGGACTCGACCCAAATGTAGCAATGCATACCCTTAACATAAAATCGGATGCTAAACCTGTCAAGCAACAACAAAGACGGTTTCGTCCGCAAATTATGGAGGCAATAGAAGCTGAAGTTAAGAAGCTAATTGACTCGGGTTTTGTCAGAGAGGAACAACATCCTGAATGGTTGGCCAATATCGTTCCAGTCCTCAAAAAGAACGGAAAAATCAGAATCTGTATTGACTTCAGAGATCTGAATACAGCATGCCCCAAGGATGATTTTCCCCTACCGATTACGGACGTCATTATCGACAACACATGCGGGTTTGAAAGAATGTCGTTCATGGATGGATTTTCTGGGTATAATCAAATCAAGATGCATCCGGATGATGAAAAGCATACAGCTTTCAGAACACCTCTTGGCGTCTTTTGTTATACCGTTATGCCTTTCGGTTTGAAGAACGCCGGTGCTACGTATCAACGGGCGATGACGAAGATCTTTCAAGAACACCTTAGGAAGACAGTCGAATGCTACGTTGATGACCTAGTCGTTAAGAGTCGTGATAAAAATGACCACATTAACGATCTAAAGACAATGTTCGAGCTTATGAGAACTCATCAGCTGAAAATGAACCCGACTAAATCCTTCCTGGGAATGTCGAGCGGCAAATTTCTTGGATTCGTCGTCACCACAAAAGGTATTCATATTGATCCTGATAAGGTGAAGGCGATAAACGAACTGCAGCCTCCAAGAAATCTTAAAGAACTCAGAGGATTGCAAGGTCGATTAGCATATATCCGTCGGTTTATATCGAACTTGTCCGGAAAATGTCAACCGTTTTCCAAACTCGCAAAGAAAGGCGTGTCGTTCATTTGGGATGAAGCATGTCAGAAGGCATTCGAAGATATCAAGAAATATCTAGCGAATCCACCTATTCTCGTTGCACCGAAATCGGGCAAGCCGTTTTTGATTTATGTCAAAGCGACGAGCCATTCGTTAAGTGCCTTACTTGCACAAGACGACGATAACGGTCACGAGCAAGCTGTGTATTATCTGAGTCGTACATTGGTAGGAGCTGAGTCTCGTTATCCGATGATTGAGAAGGAATGCCTCGCTTTGGTATTCGCGATTCAGAAAATGCGACATTATTTAGTCGGACAGACGATTTATGTCATTTCCAACATAAATCCCGTCCGAGTGTTCATGACCCAACCGGCTTCCATGAATTGGCGTTTGGCCAGATGGGCTTTACTCTTATCGCAATATGACTTGTACTTCAAACAGCAGAAATCTGTTAAAGGACGAGCTATTTGCGACCTTCTGGCAGAAAACCCTACGAAGGATGTAGTCGAATTGTACGACGACCTGCCAGATGAAACTCACGAAGTTAATACCACCTCACATCAACAAGTGTGGCAATTGTACTTCGATGGGGCTTCCCGATCAACCAACGTGGCAAGTGCACCCGGATGTTCTAAAATCTCCTCAGGAGTGGGGGTCGTTTTAGTTTCCCCGGAAAAGCACGTCTTGCCTAGAGCATATTCACTGACTGAACCATGCTCTAATAACGTGGCTGAATACAATGCATTAATAATCGGACTTAATTTCGCCAAAGAGCTGGGGGTCGAATACCTTGAAGCTTTTGGAGATTCTCAACTGGTGGTTAATCAAATACGAGGAGAGTATGAAGTCAGAAATCGAGACCTGATTCCATACCACCAGGTGGCCATCGAAATAGCAAGCTCGTTTGAAGAATTTTTCATCGAGTACGTTCCGCGTCTCCAAAATACATACGCGGATGCATTGGCAGCATTGTCAGTATCCTTGGCTCAACCTCCCGAAACAGAGCAATTAATTACAGTGAGGACTCATCAGCTTATTGTTCCAATCTACGATTCGAATGCTAAAGAGGTATACTCAACTGGAGTTGAACCCGAAGTTCGAGATTGGCGTTTTCCTATTATTGACTACGTCTTACATGGTATATTACCTGAAGATGTAAGAGAAAGGGAATCGATTCGGCGAAGAGCGCCGAGATTTTATTACAATGCCACATCGCAAACGTTGTATCGACGAGCTTATGATGGTCTTTTACTTCGTTGTCTATCCAGTAAAGAAGCGGAACAAGCACTCAAAGAGGCACATAATGGGATATGCGGTGCACATCAGCCCGGTCCTAAACTCTGCGACCGACTTAGGAGAATCGGATATTATTGGCCAACTATGGTGAAAGACGCAGTCGATTACGCACGACAATGTGTAGTGTGTCAATTGCATGCAAATTATATGCACATACCCCCTGAATATCTGCATCCTTCGGCGACATCGTGGCCGTTTGAAACTTGGGGAATGGATATAGTAGGTCCTATTTTTCCACCTTCGGTTAAAGGGGACCGTTTCATTCTGGCAATCACCGATTATTTCTCGAAATGGGCAGAAGCAGTTCCACTTAGAGAAGTAAAGACGACCAATGTCATCAAATTTATCAAACACCATATCATATATCGGTACGGTGTGCCAAGGCGAATAGTGCACGACAACGGTCCTCAGTTCGTGAGCAACGCATTCATCAAGTTCTGCGGTAAATTCGGGATTAAAGACGTTTCGTCGACTGCTTATAATCCTACAGCTAACGGATTGGCCGAAGCTTTTAACAAGACTATCATCAAAATCCTGGCAAAATTGGTGAAAACCAATAAGCGAGATTGGGATGACAAACTCGGCGAAGCTCTCTGGGCTTATCGTACGACCGTCCGCACGCCTACCGGAGCCACCCCGTATGCTTTAACGTATGGGTGTGAAGCCGTTCTTCCATTGGAAGTGCAGATTCCTTCTCTCCGTATCGCTCTCGTAACGGGAATGACGACGGAAGAACATCATCAGAAACGTCTCGAGGAATTAGAGATGTTAGATGAGAAACGCTTGGAAGCTCAACAACAAATCGAGTTTTATCAAGCTAGAATTTCTCGGGCTTTCGATAAAAAGGTCCGACGACGAAGCTTTAAAGAAGGAGATCTAGTTCTCGCCGTTCGAAGACCTATGATTCTCACTTCTAAGAAGAAAGGCAAATTTGAACCTAAATGGGAAGGACCGTTTGTGATAGAAACAGTCTATTCGAACGGTGCATATCGCCTGGTTACCCAAGATGGCAACAAATTGATGATGCCAATAAATGGGAAGTTCCTGAAAAAATATTATCCGTAATATATTCAGGATAACCTGTGTAAAGCGGGAAGTTCCTAGAGAATCCTATATAGGATATTTCAGGATAACCCGAGATCAGTTCACTATTTTAAATGAGAAGCTGGTCATTTGAATAATTCATTGTTCTTTTACAACTTTTGTTGAGATGAGATTTAATGATAGTTAATCTTTCCTCAGCAAAACCTTGTAATATAATCATGGAAGATGAGATTTGATGATTTGTAATCTCACGCTATGAAACCCCCATCGGTCGGATTGATCAACGATCATCAGTATGTATCAGTCGACAGATTATTTCGTGTCAAATTCTTATGTTTAAAATCAAAATTTCCCACCGATTAGTTTGTGCAAATCAACAAACTCATTGTTATTTGCACCCTACTCCTATTCCTCACTTGGTCAAACCTTTAAACAGTTAGGACCAAAGCCAAAATCCCCTCTCGATTCGTTCCATGAACGAGAGGTCCACAAATTGAGCGATCAAACCTTCCTACAGTTAGGATCGTCTCAAAATTCCCACTTGGTCAAACCTTACTACAGTTAGGACCACAACCAAAATCTCCTTTCGATTCATTTTTGCGAACGAAAGGTTTACTTTTGAATTGAGTAATCAAACCTTATGACAGTTAGGGTTATTCAAACCAACCTATTTTCTCTAAGTGGAGATTCCACTGTGAGTTTCCTTTTCATCAGGAGATAGAATATAAAATTCTCCCTCTCCGATTCTGGGTTTATCTCTACCAACAAACAAGAGACCAGGAGATAGAATATAAAATTCTTCCTCTCCGATTCTGGGTTCATCTCTACCAACAAACAAGAGACCAGGAGATAGAATATAAAATTCTTCCTCTCCGAGTATGGGTTTATCTCTACCAACAAACAAGAGATTGAGAAATGGAATATACAATTCTTTTTCTCTCCGATTTTGGGTTCGTTGTCCTATATAGGAAATGCAACCTATTCACACTTTGAAATCCATGTTGTTCACACATGGGGGATGTTATCTCTATCCCTTATTAGAGATAAGCCTACATCTAACACATGTAGCCTACATATTCAACAGTGTAGTTCAAAGTCTAAAAGAGTTTAATTCTTTTAGCGCAACGTTATATGTGAAACGGACTTAGATAATTCACATACTAGCCCGATTCAAACGGTAATCGGTAAAGGTATATCAAATCCGTTGATGGCTGAGGATTTGCCAAAAATCCTATAAGTATTATGGTTATTTATTCTAAATAAGAATGAGTAATCATAATAAAAAACCTCAATGAGCAAAAAGATTCAATATAATGAGCAAAAAGGTTCACTATATTGACCAAGAATTTTCAAACAAAGCTACAAACAAAAATATAATGTTCTCCGATTACAAGAGTTTATATTGACTAATTTGATTTTCAAGTTTTGACAGCTCTAACGCATAAGTCTGTTCAAGCTCAGCCGTCAATTTAATTTTGAAAGCTTCTTCATCAACACTTTGAAGCGCGGCGACCTCTTGTTCCTTTTCAGCAATTATTTTATCTTGAAAGTTCAGTTGCTGTAACAGGTCTTCCTCAACATGAATTTCCTGCGTCAACTCAGACTCCAAGACATCAAGAGCATCCTTGGCCATTGCAAGTTCCTCCTCTAAGCGAGCTATTTCCGCTCGACTCGATTTTATATCTCGGCGTAGGTTGACCTTGGCTTGTGTCCTTTTGCCAATATTCACCCTAAGCTGATGACTGTGGGCTCTTAACTGTTGGAGTTCGGAGTTGGCAGATTCTTGAGAA
The DNA here is from genome assembly GCF_001876935.1 of Asparagus officinalis. Lineage (NCBI taxonomy): Eukaryota > Viridiplantae > Streptophyta > Magnoliopsida > Asparagales > Asparagaceae > Asparagus > Asparagus officinalis. Next base: position 47,012,822 of record NC_033798.1, read on the forward strand.
TCACGCCACGCTTGCAGCCTGGATTCCATATGAGAAGCGATGGGTTACAAAAGATCCGGTCTTTTTTTAGATCCGGTTACAATTAAATCAAGGAAAAATAAGAAAAATTACAACTTTCCTTTTGTGAACAAATCGCGAGCTCCTGTTTTGCGGTCGCTCGCTTTGGTGGGTTCTTTGCCTGCGCCGGGGTTAATCCGTGGACCACCGCGCGATCTAGATCCGGTCGGATCTACACGATTATACGGGTATTATTCCACGAAGGGAATAATAGCCGGGAGGGATTAGTCCACCAAGGGAATAATCGCTCAGATCTCGGGATCTAAGACCAAGCTTAGATCCGGAGTGTGATATCGTGTAGATCTCAGATCTGTTCTTTGCCTCCTCTCGAAATCCTGCCTTTTCTGACGTAGGTGCTCGCCGAGGATCAGATCTGTACGTGCAAGTCTTCAAGTCTTCAAAGCTCTGAGTTCACTCTTCAATCCGGCAGAGTTTTGGCTCTTGAAATTCCAACCCCTTCAAATGAACAACCCCTTGGCCTATTTATAGGCTCTCAACACTGTGCCCGTGGCCACCTCAAGGTGGCTCGGCCACCGAGCCACCTCATGGTGGCTCGGCTAAGGCCGAGCCACCTTGAGGTGGCTCGGCTAAGGCCGAGCCACCTTGAGGTGGCTCGGCTTTGGCCGAGCCCCCGCGGGCGGTGTTTGTTCCGTTGTTTTCCGTTGTTTCTGGTTCTGTCCGTGATTCGGTTGTGGTTCTGTTGTGAACTTTGATTTGTTCGGGATCTTGATTTGGAAGTCTGGATCCCGATTAGGCAGTAAATCGGCTTTTGAGTTTGAGTTCGAAACTGATCTTGATTCGATCGCGATTCGTCCGAGTCCGCTCTCGGTTGGATGACTCGTTGATTCCTCAACTCGTTAGCTTGATTCTGCACGCGGGTGGATTCATTCCGTTGTTCGCGTGCGATTCGTCGATCTCGTCGCCTCGTTGGTTCGTCGGTTTATGCCGAACTGTGCTAAGGGACCTATAAGCAATTTTATATGCCTACAAAAGTTGCATCGGGTGAAGCTCCACCGACCTCCAACCAGGTCAAATCTGTTCTCGCCAATGCCTCCGCCGCTTAGGGCGTAGTAACTCTCTCAAAGAGAGCCCGCCAGAGGCGACGTCAACGCCTAGCGCGGTAATTCGCGAAGGCAATGGAGTCCACTGACGGAATCTGCTATAACGCGGATCTGAATAGCAGGAGAGGCAAACAGCCTCAACAAACAATGAATGGCAGCTCCTCCAAGCCACCAACGAATGAATGGATCCGTGTCAAATGGAATCGTTCAACACTTGATGAGTGCATTCACAAGCGCCGCGCACTGTCAGCGCAAGCACGGGCTCAAGTCCAAGAAGCCCGCAGAAGACTGCAGAAGGAAGTGGCCAAAAAGCCGCCACCAACCCGCCAAGTATGGAGGCCGAAGTCTGAAGCGGTGATTCAGGCTAAAATCCAGCCTCCGGCGAACCAAACGAAGTCGCCGGTAATTCCCATAGCTACTCCGGGAGATCCCGCAGAATCATCCCGAAGAAAGAAGTCAGTTTTGGAGCGCCTCGGTCCACTTCCCGATGAGCGATACAAAGCTCCAGTTCAAGAACGTTTGGGCCCGATAAAGAAGCCCCGAACGACTCAACATGCTAGGAGTCGCCACCACCCTCAACATGACAAAGAGATCAGGGCAGCTAGGCGCACCAATTTGCGCATTGAAGTCCAAGAGCCCGCTGAGAATTCACGCCCACAAAGGCATGTTTCGAGGCGCGTGACTTTTGAAAGCCCAAAGAAGGCAGTTCGCCCTCAGATGTTTCGAGGCGCGTGACTTTTGAAAGCCCAAAGAAGGCAGTTCGCCCTCAGAAGGAAACATTGTCATTTGATAATGATAACGTTATACCTGAGAAGTCGTGCCCACACACGATAGGTTACTCCGACCTTCAAGCCGACGAGTTGTACTATCGTGTTGGGAGTACAAGTAAAACCAGGAAAAGGAGTCCTCGAGAACTATAAACTCAATGCCCCTGTTCCAAACTCATTCGGGCAGTATTATCTGAGTGCCACTGCATCAAGACAGTCCCCGAAAGAATTTCAGTTTTCGAAAGGCTCAGTACCAAAACGCCATAACCAAGGCCTAGGCGTTTCCGACAAAGAAGAACGGTAGTTGAAGATGGAGGATTTCCGAGGGTCTCCACTAATATGACCAGCAAAGGGACATCGACACAGGATAATCCCGAGTCGATTCTGGAAGCACCCCGGCGTGTAACCCGTCTGCAGTCTGGAGCCATCATACGAGGAACTTATGGTAGGATTCAGACAAGATTACCTTCAGAAGATGAAGAATCGGATGCCTGCTCTGTGGTCGCATCAGATAATACAGTATCCAGCGAAGGACAACCCCGCGAGTCACTTATGATAAGCGCGGAACAAGTGGCCAAGATGCTCGAAGAGGCCATGGCTAAACAACAGGAGAGCTTCAGGTTCGAAATGCAGATGGCCATGCAGAATATGAGAGAAATGCATGACCAACAAATCCAAGCACTGACAAACCAGCAAGGCGAACCAAGTCGTCGTAACCAGGTTAATCAAGAAGATGAGGACACAAATGCGAATGAAGTTTGTAATGCCAATAATCCTCCCGTCAATGAAGGGGGTGGTAACGAGAATGCTAGCGAAAACACAGGTGAAAGTTTGAAGATTAAAAACCTCGAGAGCAAAATCAATACGTTGATTTCCGCTCAAGAGATGAAAAAGACGGGCATTCCTTGTCCATACCCAAGAGAATGGGAATCAATCCCGTATCCGGTGAAGTTCAATCTAATTAACTTCACGCCGTTTGATGGGGAGGGGTCACCCACTCAGCATTTGATTTACTTCAAATCACACCTAGGGGTTATCTCTGGTAATGAGCCTCTGATGGTACGGTCCTTCGTTGGCACTCTTCGTGGAGCCGCCTTCGATTGGTATCGCCGCCTCAAGCTAGGAAGTGTGAATAGCTGGGACGACATGGAGACTAAATTCCTCACCGACTTCTTCGACGATGACACCGAGATATCCATCGGGTCGTTGCTTGACGAGAAACAAAAAGACGGGGAATTGGTTGATACCTTCGTCAAAAGGTTCCGGAACAAGGCGATGAACTGTCGGGACCCGATCACTGAGGAGTTCATTCTCCAGACTTGCCACAACAACTTCGCATTGGACGTGTTGGAAGCAATGGGGACAGCACCGTCCAAAACATGGAAGGATTTGAAGGTCCGAGGAGAGCAAGTCGAACGCTTCCTCCGAAGGAAGAAAGCTGAGAGGAGCCAACCGACGACGAATCTTCTGAACTCAAACTTCGCCTCCCGTGGGAAGGGCAAAGTACCTGCAGCTACTGATGGTGCTAATCAAACGTCACAACAGTAATCCCGAAGGCAGCAAAAGACTTCGGACCCGAGACTCCAAAAAGAGTATTCCTTCAAGGACGAAGACGTTCCAGCCATCTTCGAATCCCACCTTGAAAACAACAAGATCAAGCTACCACCTATCGCAAATCAGGAGGAAGCTGACAATACTGCGGATCCGAAGTACTGTGCGTACCACAGGAGGGTCCTTCATCCCACCAAGGATTGCTGCGCTCTCAAGAATAGCATCCAAACCTTGGTTGAAGCCGGTGTTATAACGCTAGGGTAATCCAATTAAGAACGGCAAGACTCCGACAAGTATAAGAGTATAAACTGCTTCTCAATCCTCCGACCGGTATAAGAGGTTAAACTGCTTCCTGATACTCCAACATGTATATGAGTCTAAACTGTTTCATTTCTTTCACGGGAAGTTCCTGAAGAATTTTTATATGTAATATTCTTAAGGATAACCCGGTCATGTAACTGAGTACAATGTCGGACCCAGTTCCACAAGGGAAGCTGGGGGTGGATTATTCATGTATCGGGAAGTTCCCGAAAGAATACCACAGGTGATATTCTTAGGGATAACCCAATCACTATAAAAGTGATAAGTAAAACATCCACATTTAAACTCTAAAGGTTGGAATGTTTTCCATTATTGTTATCAAATTCACTAATTCTCATGAGTTATCTTGTTGAGACGAGATTCGATTCTTTTGACAGATTAATCCTTCCTCACAAAAATCCCCCACTGATCAAGTCAATTGACGGTGGGTCCACTAAATTTTCCGTTCGCCAATTCATGGCAATTTCCAAAGCTTGACGTGTTAAGTCCTGATTACTTAACGTCCAAACCCTTCATCGAGTGGCCAATACAAACCAGTATTTCTATTGCTACTTGTATTCCACTCCCTTTGCTTTCAGGTCAAACCTATAAAAGTTAGGGCCACAACCAAAATCCCCTCTCGATTCCTTCAATGAACGAGAGGCCCATAAATTGAGCGATCAAACCTTCCTACAGTTAGGATCGTCTTAAACCTCCCATTCGGTCAAACCTTCCTACAGTTAGGACCAAAACCAAAATCCCCTCTCGATTCCTCCAATGAACGAGAGGTCCACTTTCAAATCGAGTGATCAAACCTTCCTACAGTTAGGGTCATCTCAAACTCCTGCTTGGTCAAACCTTCCTACAGTTAGGACCAAAACCACAATTCACTCTCGACAAATGAGAAATTCATCTTTAGTTCGGTAATCAAACCTTCCGACAGTTAGGGTTATCCGAATCTTTTCGATTCTCGGAGTGGAGATCCCACTCTCAGTTTCACCTTTCCGGATTCTGGGGGTGGAGATCCCACCTCGAGTCTCCTTTCCAGCTGAAGATAGAATATAAAATTCTTCTTCAGTGTCGGGAGATAGAATATAAAATTCTTCCTCTCCCATTTCGGGTTCGTCTTTGCCCCAAGAGAAGACACCACCTTTTTCAACTCCCAAAATCTGTGCCTCACAGGTACGGGGAATTTTATCCCGAATCCTAAGTAGGGATAAGTCAACGCCTAACACGCGTTGCCGGTTTAGTCTTTTTCCGTACAAAAAGACACCAGAGTTCGATTCTGGGGTATTCTATCCTGAAACCTAAGCAAGGATAAGTCTGCGCCTAACCCGCGCTGCCGGTCAGTTCTTAACCGTTTAAAAAGAACACCCGTTCACATATTCAACATTGTGACAGGTTGTTATTAATAACACCAAAATCCATGCCTTACACGCATGGGGAATTTCATCCTGAATCCTAAGAAAGGATATGCCGACGCCTAACACGCGTCGCCGGTTTAGTCTTTCCCCGTAGAAAAAGACACCAGAGTTCGATTCTGGGGTATCTCATCCCGAAGCCTAAGTAGGGATAAGTCAACGTCTAATACACGTTGCCGGGTAGCCTATTCCCGTAACAATGGCGAAGCCTATGTATTCAACATCATAGCACAAAGTCTCAGAGAATTCACTCTCTTAGCACAACGTTACATGCGGAACGGATTTAGACAATCCGCATGCTAGCCCGACTCAAACGGTAGTCGGTAAAGGCTAATCAAATCCGTTGAAGGCTGGGGGTTAGCCAAAAACCCTAAAGTCAACGCCTAACACGCGTCGCCGGGTAGTCTATTCCCGTGAGAAAGACGAAGTCTACGTATTCAATATCGTAGCACTAAAAGGGTTAACTCTTTTAGCTTAACGTCACATGCGGAACGGACTTGAACAATCCGCATGCTAGCCCGACTCAAACGGTAGTCGGTAAAGGCTTATCAAACCCGTTGATGGCTGAGAATTCGCCAAAAATTCTATAAATGCGAGTCATTGATGCATCAACTTTATGAGTTGGTCTCGTGACTTAGGCATCCAACAACTTCGGCATAATATCCATATATGTAGACGAAACAACTGTAATAGTTGGTCCTGCAGCCCCAAATTTGAGACCGCCACGCTCCAATTCCTTAAGAGCATAAACTGTGTAGACTCCAGCAGACATACGAGTATAAACTGTGTCAAACGCCGGACAACGCGTTGCAAATGAAGACTCAACGCCAACAATCGATGGTCAGTTCTATGTTGAAACAGCAAACACGAGCTAAAGATCAGAAAATCAGGAAATGACATCAAGTTCAAAATTTCGACAACGGTCAGACAATAAATGCAGCACCGGAACCCTTGCAGACATTTGACAAAGCACCGAATAGCCTGGAGGATTAAAAGAATCAAGAATAGAAGCCATTCCAAGGTCCTGTTACACCGATTGAAGGTTGGGACAATCATATCCAAAGTATTCCAGACTCTTCTATAAAAGAATGAGGCTGAAATACTTTGGAGGGGATATCTGTAGGCGTATAAAATTGCTTATAGGTCCCTTAACACAGCTCGGCCCGGTGATTCGACAAACCAACGAACCATCAGGCGATATATCCAAGCATGATCGTTAGACCACAACACCGAAGCCAAGTGACACGCGACGAAGCGGATTAACGAGGCGACGAGGTTAACGAACCGTACGCAAACAACGGATCGCGTGCCCAATCAACGTAACGGGTCGATGAATCAACGAGTCATCCAACCGTAGAGTCCACCACATCAAACAAGATCGGGAGCGGACTCGAACTCGAACACCAAAGCGGATTTACTACCAAATCAGGATCCGGACTGCCAAATCAGAGTCCAGATCAACAATGAAGTTCGGATAAACCGCGAAATCGGAAAACGGGCAAAAAAACAAACACCTGAAGGGTCGGCCCAAAACCGAGCCACCTTTAGGTGGCTCGGTGGCCGAGTCACTACTTGGTGGCTCAGCCAAAGCCGAGCCACCACTTGGTGGCTCGGCCAAAACCGAGCCACCGCCAAAACCGAGCCACCAAGGTGGCTCGGTGGCCGAGCCACCTAGGTGGCCGAGCCACCTGGCCGAGCCACCCAGATCTGGGCCCAGATCTGAGCCCAAATCTGGATTGAGATGCCTATAAATAGAGAAGGAGGGCTTATTTTTGAGGAGTTGGACTTTTTGTGGAACTTCTGAGGGGAAACTCTGCTAGATTAAAGGCTCAAGACTAAAAAAGGTTGGAGCTTTGGAGCTTTGAAGACTCAGACTTTTAAGATCTGGTTCTTGGCGATCATCCATGCCAAATAAGGCAGGAGTTCGAGAGAGATCAGATCTGAGATCCACACGGTTATCCTCCGGATCAAAACTTGGTTTTTGATCCCGAGAAGAGTATTGATTTCGCTTGGTCGATTTCGATTACTTAGGGCTATTATTTCCTTGGTGAAATAATCCCCTCGGCTGTTATTTCCTTAGTGAAATAACACCCATCATACCGTGTAGATCCGACCGGATCAAGATCGTGCGGTGGTCCACGGATTAACCCCGGCGCAGGCAAAGAACCCACACAAGCAAGAGACCGCAAAACAGGATCTTGCGATTTGTTCCCAAAGAAGGAAAGTTATAATCTTTAAGATTTTCTTTTTTTTGATTTTATTGTAACCGGATCTTATAAAAAGACCGGATCTTTTGTAACCGATAAACTGTTGCTCAAGAAAACAATGACATCAATGAAAGCAACTTTTCCCACGAACAGAACACAAAACGAACTTGAGATCACGGAAGAAGAAAGCCACACACTTGCACAAACCAAGCCAATTACGACAAATCAAACCAAACACAGAGATATACGTGGTTCGGCAATTGCCTACGTCCACGGGGAGAGGATGGGGAGATTTCACTATATGGAGGAGAAATACAACGGGTTACAACTCACAAAATCACTCAAATATAACCCTAACCAAAGCTCTCAACTCCCTCACAATATCTCCCTCTCAAAGTGCCCAAACAATGCTAATTCTCTCCTTATCTCTCCTTAAGAAACCCTAAAAAACGTGGTCTTATTTATAATAAAACACAATCCCAAACAAAGGAGGATTCCCAAACAAAGGAGGATTCTAAAAACGAGTCTGCCACACCCTGCACCATGGGTGTGGCAGAGGGTGTGGTGCAAGACAGATTCTGCCACACCCTGCACCATGGGTATGGCAGAGGGTGTGGTGCAGGACAGATTCTACCACACCCATGGTAGACACCACACCAGGGTGTGGTCGAGTTTGTTTTGGGCTATTCTTCACGTTTTTCACAATTCCTTCGCCGTTTTCACAATTCTCCACCTCGGCGAAGTGTTCCCAACACTGAGCCGACACCAATATGAGCACCAATGTGTAGTCTCTCTAAACTCGGCTGCACCAATGTGGTTGCCTACGTACCCCCTCTCCCAAGGGATCAAGCTGTCCGTAGTTCATCCAAATGGCCGTCAACGGACTCAACAATCACGAATGTGCAACAAGTTTCGACAATGATCAAATTTGTTGCTCGGATCCACCTTAGTGAGCATATCCGCCGGATTATCCTTTGTGTGGACTTTCACAATCTCCACATCGCCATCTTCAAGAACATCCCGAACGAAGTGATAACGAACGTCAATGTGCTTCGTCCTCGCATGAAAAACCTGATTCTTCACCAAATAGATAGTACTCATGCTATCACAATGAATGGTGACGGACCGCTGCGATATACCAAGTTCCTCCAAAAGTCCTCGAAGCCAAATACCCCCCTCCCCAGCCTCCGTAACCGTCATATACTCTGCCTTCGTCGTAGACAAAGCCACCGTAGACTGTAAGGTGCATCTCCAACATACCGGCGCACGGGTCAAAGTAAACACATATCCCGTAGTAGACCGACGCTTATCCAAATCCCCGGCATAATCCGAATTAACATATCCAATGCACAACTGCCCACCTATAGTGTCCATCTCATAAACCAAACCAACATTGAGCGTACCTCGAATGTACCTCAAAATCCATCTCACGGCGTCCCAATGACCCACTCCTGGATCGTGCATGTATCTCGACACCATGCTCACCGCCTGTGACAAATCCGGCCTCGTACATACCATCGCATACATCAAGCTCCCAACTACGCTCGCATATGGAGTCTTCGTCATCAACTCACGGTCTTCAACTGACTTCGGTGAAAGGCCAGCTGAAAGCTTCAAATGGGCTCCCAAAGGTACATCAACTGGCTTCGTATCCATGCTAACATGGAATCGCTGTAGAACCTTCTTCAAATAAGCCACCTGTGTCAAATAAATCTTGTCCTTCTTCTTATCTCTGCCGATCTCCATCCCTAAAATGCGCTTCGCCTCGCCCAAGTCCTTCATCTCAAACTCATTCGAAAGCTGAACTTTCAACTCATCTATAGCTGACCTGGAACTAGAGGCAACCAACATGTCATCGACATAAAGCAACAAATAAATGTACGCACCTCCTCTCAACTTGCGAAAATACACGCAAGGATCAAACTGGTTCCGAGTGTACGAATGACCAAGCATAAAATCATCGAATAGCCTATACCACTGTCGAGGAGATTGCTTCAAACCGTATAGCGATTTATTTAACCTGCAAACCAACTTATCTTTCCCTGCAGCTTGGAATCCTAATGGCTGAGTCATATATATTTCTTCATCAAGATCACCATGAAGAAATACCGTCTTCACATCCAACTGACGAATCGACGAATGCTTCACCACCGGAGAGAAAACCTCATTGTAATCAATACCTTCCTCCTGTGCATAGCCCTTCGCAACCAACCTAGCCTTGAACCTCACTGGAGTGCCCTCAATGCCCTCCTTCTTCGTGTATACCCACTTGTAACCAATTTCCTTCCGCCCCTTTGGAAGCTCAACAAGCTCCCACGTATCATTCTTATGAAGGGACTCCATCTCCTCCTGCATAGCCACCTGCCACGAAACAGCCTCCGAACTCTGCTCGGCCTCTCTGAATGTAGTAGGCACCATCTCATCGATACTCTCTACCGGAAGTGCATATGCAACTGTGTCGGCATACCGTGCTGGCACCCGTATGTCTCTCCTCTGTCTCCGAACAGCAATAGAATCCTGAACCTGAGCCATCGGTCCCTGATCCTACTCATGAGTACCCGTATCCTCCGCATCACCTTCGTGCTCGCCTGGCGTAACCTCAGTCGACACTCTAATGGATACTGCACCATCTGGACTCTGTGGAGCTGCATCAATCTCCACCACCTGCGATATCTCCTCTGTCGGGTCGCTCTCCACCTGATGAGAACTGGGAAGCTTCAAGATAGAAGCCTCATCGAATGTGACGTCCCTACTCAGCACAATCTTCTTATCAACTGGATCCCAAAGCTTGTATCCCTTGACACCACGCTTGAATCCTACAAATATGGCCTTCCTAGCTCGATGTTCTAACTTATCAGTTTTAACATGATAATATGCATGGCAACCAAATACCTTAAGCTGGTCATAGTCATGTGCTGTCTCTCCCGATCACATCTCCATAGGGGTCTTCCCCTCAATCGCAGATGAAGGCAGCCTATTAATGAGGTGGCTCGCATAAGAAAGTGCCTCAGCCCAAAAGATCTTCTCCAAACCACTATGCGCCAATAAACATCGAATCTTCTCCAGCAAAGATCGATTTAACCTCTCCGCCACCCCATTCTGTTGCGGTGTATGACTAACTGTGAAGTGCCTCTCTATGCCCTCGTCTCGACATAACTGCTGAAAGGGGTCTGAAGTATACTCGCCGCCGTTGTCGGATCGCAACGTCTTGATCTTTCTCCCAGTTCTGAAGTATACTCGCCGCCGTTGTCGGATCGCAACGTCTTGATCTTTCTCCCAGTCTGCAGTTCTAATTTCTTCTTCCACTCCACAAACAAATCTAGGACTTCACTCTTATGCTTCATGGTGTACACCCAACATCACCTAGAATAGTCATCAACGAATGTGACGAACCAATGTCGACCACCAAGTGATGTCGTCTTGGTGGAACCCCAAACATCTGTGTGCACGTAGTCCAAGATGCCCCTCGTCCTATGAATGGCCGTCCCGAACTTCACCTTTGTCTTCTTGCCAAGTACACAGTGCTCACAGAATTCCACTTTACCACTCTTGGCTCCCTTCAATAGCCCCTGCTTGCACAATGCTTGTAGTGACTTTTCACCTGTGTGCCCTAGCCTGTAATGCCAAAGTCTGCTCATGCCCGCCTCTGAAATAGCCGAATCAACCTGGCCAATCTCGGTGTTTCCCTTCAGATAGTATAAATTATGACTACGGACTCCCTTCATCACCACCAAAGATCCCTTAGTAACCTTCAGAGCAGATTTGAGTGCCCGGTGGTCCACGGATATCAACGTCCCCGTCACAGGCCAAAGACCCACGCAAGTAAGAGACCGCAAAACAGGATCTTGCGTTTGTTTTGACAAGAGTTGTAACCCCTTTTGTTTTCATTGTGTAAAAGGTCTTATAAACCTCCTTCAACTCACGGACTACTCCATCGTGCATCCGAATCCTCACAGTACCTATCCCACAAATGCCACAGGATTAATCATTTCCCATGACAACAACACCCCCGTCGGGTCTCTCAAATGATGAAAACCAATCTCGCCTAGGAGTCACATGATAAGTAGCGCCAGAATCAATCATCCAATCCGATGCATCCAAATGGTTCACTTCCGGAGTAATCAAAAGAGAAAAACACGAATCATTGGAATCATCGCCTTTCACAACGTTCACCTCATTGGCCTTCGGCCCCTTTTTCTTGCTATCCTCCTTCTCCTTGAGCTTCGTGTAGGCATTGAAAATTGCCTATAGGTCTCCACGAACGGTTCAGTGTTAAAGAGCGACGATGAACGTCACTATCCGAGCCACAGGAGTCCAATTGACGTCGACGAACGACTGAAGTGAATCGACGAGCTACGTGAGGTTATAGGATTCCCGGACCAATCGGGAACCCGGCACTGTTCACAAAAAGGACAATGCCCTTCGTGCCTCGACCACTCTACAGATAATCCACCCACCAGAGTGGATCGAACTCTTCGTCAAGCATCCAACGCACCCAGAATCACTCAAATCCGAGTTCGGACGAAGAATCTACGGGGAAAACAACTCAAACACCTCAAACGGAGTCTCGGGAGGTCGAAACACCCCGGGGGTGTCTAGGAAAAGCCTAGACACCCAGGGGTGTCTAGGCCCCCTACCTACTCCCTACATGCCTCATATGCCTATAAATAGACCCCTTACCCCTTTGTTTTGAGGGGAGGCCCTACCTACTCCCTACATGCCTCATATGCCTATAAATAGACCCCTTACCCCTTTGTTTTGAGGGGAGGTTTTTTGGAGACCCTTGGCGAAGCCCTGCTGTAGTGAAGAGTGTCCGTGTGCATCAACAAGGAGAGGAGAGGTCTTCATCAGAGCCTTCATCACCCGTTCCCATCCGATCCTTAGTATTAGCCCTTGGCGTTAATACTAAGAAGAGCTAATATCTCGCTTTAGCCGAGATAGACGCTTAAAGCTTCTAGATCTCACGCGGATCGACGAAGCTCTGCCCGATTTTCTCGGAGCAGATTTGAGTGCCCGGTGGTCCACGGATATCAACGTCCCCGTCACAGGCCAAAGACCCACGCAAGCAAGAGACCGCAAAACAGGATCTTGCGTTTGTTTTGACAAGAGTTGTAACCCTTTTGTTTTCATTGTGTAAAAGGTCTTATAAAAAGACATTTTTGTTTCATTGTAACGATCTAAGTTGTAATGAACACAGCAATGAATACAACAACTTTCTCCGCAAACAAGCTGGCGACCACAGTGGGAGCCAACGGCATCGCTACCGACGCCGTCGTGACGCAACCGACATTCAAGATCCGGGTGAATGAAGAGATCGAATACGAGTTCGATCAGCAGAAGTTCGAAAGTACCTCTCTTCCTCCTCCTCCAGATCCACCTCTCCAAGCAGGCGCAGGAAGGCATCCTCCTCCAGAGTTGTTCGCGGGACCCTCGGCTCAAAGACCCAAGATCCCCAAGCCATCGCTGCACTCGCACCACGTGGCGTCTCCGCGTCGCCTAACGTGGTCGAGATCGTAGATCTGGGCTTCTCCTCCGCCAAGAAGATGGCTAATGAAGGTGCTCCAGCGGTATCAAAGAGAACACGCCAAAGACGGCGTCAACACCTTGCTCGTCAGATGGCCAAGGCTTTGGAGCCTATGGACGGGGTCCGTTACAACGAAGATCTCAAATCGGATCCCACGCGGGTCGACGAAGTTCAGAGTTTCTAAATCCCCTCGCGGATAGACGAAGCTCTGCCCGATTTTCTCGGACCAGATCTGAGTGCCCCGGTGGTCCACGGATATCAACATCCCCGTCACAGGCAAAAGACCCACGCAAGCAAGAGATGACAAACAGATCTTGCGTTTGTTTGAAAAGAGTTGTATTTCTTTTATTTTCATTGTGTACCGGTCTTATAAAAAGGCTATCTTTTTGTTTCATTGTAACGATTGAAGTTGTAATGAATGCAGCAATGAATACAGCAACTTTTTCCGCAAACAGTTTTTGGTGAAAGTCGCTGTTTTCATTGCTTTTGAATCTGTTACAACTTTAAACGTTACAACAAGAATCAATAAAAAGTCGGTCTTTTTATAAGACCTCCTTGTGCAACAAAACAAAGATTACAACTTTTCGAAAATAAACACGAGATCCCGTTTTGGTGCGGTCTCGCTTGCGTGGGTCTTTGGCCTGTGACGGGGATGTTGATATCCGTGGACCACCGGGGCAATCAGATCCGGTCCGGATAAATCGGACAGAGTTTCGTTGATCCGCGTGAGATCTAGAAACTTCTGATCCAGAAATATCGGACAGAGCTTCGTCGATCCGCGTGAGATCTAGAAGCTATAAGCGTATACCTCGGCTAAAACGAGGTAATAGCTCTTCTTAGTATCAACGCTAAAGGCCGATACTAAGGAAAGAGGGGGGAAAAGGGTGATGAAGGCTGATGTAGACCTCTCCTCCTCGGTTGAAGCGCACGACCACTCTTTGCTGCAGCAGGGCTTCGCCAAGGCTCTCCAAAAATCCTCCTCTTGAAAGCAAGGCCCAAGGGGGCTATTTATAGGTAAATGAGAGAGTGTAGGGGGTCTAGGGGGGTCTAGGGGGTGCGGACACCCCCTGGTGTCTCGGCCTTGGCCGAGACACCCTAGGGTGTCTAGGCTTTTCCTAGACACCCCGGGGTATTTCGACTGGCCGGGACTCCGTTTAGGTGTATTTTGTTTGTTTCCCCGTAGATTCTTCGTCCGGACTTGGATTTGAGTGATTCCGGGTGCGTTGGATGCGTGACGAAGAGTTCGATCCGCTCTGGTGATTGGATTATCTGTAGAGTGGTCGAGGCGCGAGGGGCGTTGTCCTTTTTGTGAACAGTGCCGGGCTTCCCGATTGGTCCGGGCCTTCGTGATTCCGAAGTCCTATCCGCTCATGTAACTCGTCGATTCACTTCAGTCGTTCGTCGACGTCGATTAGACTCATGTGGATCGGATAGTGACGTTCATCGTCGCTCATTAACACTGAACCGTTTGTGGAGACCTATAGGCAATTTTCGATGCCTACAAGCAGGTCTATCATCATCATCTTCCTCTTCTAAGAAGTGATCGGGTATTGGAGCTTCTTTTCCTTTGCCGTAGATGACTTCTTTTCCACCCCATATTCCCGCGAGGATAACAAGCGTCGCTCCGCATGGATCTTGTACCTGTTTTTTCGTCATACAAAATGATTGAAGAGGCATTGTAGGCATATAAAATTGCTTATAGGTCCTTCAGCTCAGCTCGGCACAAACCGACGAACCAATGAGGCGACGAGATCGACGAATCGCATCAAGCGACGGAATGCATCCATACACGTGCG
>NC_033798.1:47027854-47040234 GCF_001876935.1 Asparagus officinalis
CGGCGTAGTTAGCTCCAACTCTTGACTCTTTCGATTTTCGGTCTATTCGATGCTTTGACGAATAGCCGAGGTTCTTCCGGCGCTGCGTTTATCGCTTGGCCGTCGTCGGAGTCTTGAATTTGCAGCTGATGAATTTGGCTTGTGTCATTGGTGTTGACTTTGAACTACCTCCGTCACATCGTGTTGACTTAGGGTTTTGGATCACCGTGTGTTGACTTTTTGTCGCAACGCGTTGACCGGCGTTGACCTAGGGTTATGCGTTGACCGGCGTCTACCCTTAGGGTTTTGAATCGTCATACGTTGACTTTTGTTGCAACGCGTTGACTGGCGTTGACCTAGGGTTACGCGTTGACCGGCGTTGACCCTTAGGGTTTTGAATTGTCGAACGTTGATTGGTGTGGATTTTCATCCTCGAACGTTGACTTTTGTTGCAACGCGTTGACTGGCGTTGACCTAGGGTTACGTGTTGACCGGCGTTGACCCTTAGGGTTTCGAATCGTCAAACGTTGACTTTGCTCACAACCCGTTGAGTGGGGTTGACCTAGGGTTACGCGTTGACCGGCGTCTACCCTAGGGTTTATGATTTGTCGTGCGTTGACTTTTGTCGCAACGCGTTGACTGGCGTTGACCTAGGGTTACGCGTTGACCGGCGTTGACCCTTAGGGTTTCGAACCGTCAAACGTTGACTTTGCTCACAACCCGTTGAGTGGGGTTGACCTAGGGTTACGCGTTGACCGGCGCTGACCCCTAGGGTTTCGAATCGCCAAACGTTGACTTTTCTTGCAACGCGTTGACTGGCGTTGACCTAGGGTTACGCGTTGACCGGCGTTGACCTAGGGTTACGCGTTGACTGGCGTTGACCCTTAGGGTTTCGTGCATCGAATGTTGATTGGTGTTGACGTTGACTTTTGTCGCAACGCGTTGACTGGCGTTGACCTAGGGTTACGCGTTGACCGGCGTTGACCCTTAGGGTTTCGAATCGTCAAACGTTGATTGGTGTGGATTTTCATCCTCGAACGTTGACTTTTGTCGCAACGCGTTGACTGGCGTTGACCTAGGGTTACGCGTTGACCGGCGTTGACCCTTAGGGTTTCGTGCATCGAATGTTGATTGGTGTTGATTTTCATCAAAACATCCAATAATCGACGAAAACGGGCGTGTTCGGGTCCAAAACCGGCGTACGAGGACAAAACGGGACTCGAGATGCCCGGGGGTGTCTCCCCCTTGGCCGAGACACCCTAGGGTGTCTCGGTTTTGGGGCCGAGACACCCCTTCTCCCCTTTCTTTTTTTTCTTTTGTCTTTTCCCCCCTTTTGGTTTGTTTCCTTTTCCCTTGTTTTGGTCCCATTACTTCTTTTGTTTTCCCCCTCTTTTCAAAATTCAAAAGAGAGATTCTCCCCCTCTTTGGCTCAAAACCGACCCACCCCTTCTATTTTCGGTTTTGGTGCTCTTCTTCCCCAAGAGCTTTTCTCCATTGAAGAACCCATCAATCCTTAAGCAAGCTTGGATTTTAGCGGATGCCCATTGGTCGAAAGCTTGGATTCCCCAAATAGGGTTCCCTCCTCCATCTTCAAGCTCAAAGAAAATCTCCTTTGATTTGGTAAGTTCTTCTTCCCAATCTTCTTATTTTCTTGTAAAGATTGCATCTTTAGGCTTGTAGTAGGCTAGGGGTTGTGTATGCATTATATTTTGGGGGGTTTTGTGCTAAAAGGGGCAATATGTCCGAAATTTTTTGAGGGGCTTATTTGCAAAATAGGGGCTGAAATTCGTGGGGTTTTTTATGCAAGATTGGAACTGAAATTTTGGGGTTGGATTTATGTCCCTTTGGTGAAACATTGTGAGGGGTGCTTTATGCAAGAGGATCAAAGAATTATTTGAGGGGTTAATTTGCAAAACAGCCCATAAATGTTTTAGGGGGCTTATTTGCAAAAGGGCAGCGAATTTAGGGCTGACATCCAATGAGTTTTGACCACGAAGTCATGATCAAAATTTTGATAAGGCATGTGGAGCCCAAACCAAGATTTTGTAGAGGGGCTTTTATGCAAAATTGGCTAAATTCTGCAAAAGGGCTCATTTGCAAACTTTAACCAAAATTGTGGGGTACCGGGGTGTTATATGATCGAATGTGACGATCATGACCCGGGTCACGCGTGTCCTTGACCTAAACTTTGGCCTTGAACACGAAGGGTATTTTGGGTATTTCACCAAAATTCACCGTGAAAGATGACAATCATCATTTCGCATGCATGAAATTTGTAGGTTTTAACTAGACTTCAATTATGAAATCCTATTTATGTATAGGATTTTAATTAAAGTTCTCAATTTCCCTTCTAAATTTCGTGTATGCATATTTTAAATTGTACCTGACTTGTTGCTTTTCGTTGCAGATTGGCAATGTCTCCGCGTCGATCTCGACCCCGTAGGAGTCGTTCTCACTCTCAGCATAGTGAGGAAGAGGTTCCCTCAACATCTTCCCCTGCGGCCTCCTTTTTCGGGGGTGAGGATTTATGCAGATTATTATTATTTTTTTTTGCATCCCTGATTGACCTCTTTGCGGGTCATGAAGGAAGAACCGATACCTCTCTCGCGGAGGGTAAGGTTTGAGACTTGTTTTGCTTAGCCAAATCAAGTCTTCCGGTATATTGGGGCGATTTTGTGTCGTCCTACTCCTTATAGGTCGGTGTATGTTACCACGTTATTCACGTGATGACGCATACCGTTCTTCCGGTGTAGGACACTCAAAATCGTCACTCCAATTATTCCGTGGATGAGCTTATCATTCTTCTTATGAATTTTCTGACTCCACCCTTACGCTTTATTGCAGTGGAATTTCCCGCGGGTAGCCTTCCCTCTCACGCCAACACCGGCTGTAGTTGGGAAGTTTTCTCTTCAGCCTCCCTTAGGCAGGTTGTCAGCCCGCTTCCTCGGTTCGATAGAGGTCGCTCAGATGACTCTTGTCGCTTAGTACGGGAAGGAGGGCGCCATTGCTTGTACCAGCTTATCACAGACGCCACCTTTACCGCTGATTCTACTTCCACTCAGGCTTTACAGAAGCCGAGCTTCTTGTTCGGGGATCATGTCGAGGACCCCGCTATACTGACTCTTGGAGAGGAGCACTGGCTGACTTTTGATGGTGGAGCTTGTTTGTACATCCCTTCGATTCCACGCCAATATTCCTTCAGTCACTTGAAGGGGCAGGCCGTGGACAGGCAGATGTCTTGGCCTCTTACTGAAGATGCTGAGCGGGTTCAGTGCGGATATGTCACTCACCACAACACCGCCGGCTCTAACGGGTATCATGACGTTCGCGGTCTTCGACCCGGGATTATGGGTCTTGACACTGCACCCCCAGGCGAGGGTCAGCAGCTTGCTCCTACCGTGAGTAACAGATGCTATGGCTGGGCTTCCTCACTAGCCAAAGGGTGGTGGGCTCGCATGACTGATTTCGTCTTAGCGCGCTGGGAGAGGGATCTGAAGAGCAGTGGGTTGTATGCACCCATACGAGCCACTATGTACGGAATCCCAGTCAGCTGTCGCCATTTCTTAGCTTTGCTGGAGACCTACATGCCTGACAGCAACACCTTTCTGACCAGTGGTGGTGAGCTAGGACTAGCCTTGCATGAGATGCATTATGTTTCAGGTCTTCCGATGGGAGATTGTCCGTATCAGGAGTATTTTCCTTCAAACCAGCAGCTGGAGTGCATGAAGAAAGATACTCCCGACATGTATGACACTCTCTGGGATCTTACCTGTCATTATCACACCTCCTTGATTCAGACTTCTCCTCAAGCGAAGAGGAGGAGGCAGGTCAGCTTGAAGCAGTTTGCCTGCTACTTGTTCCAGAACTTGGAGGGTAACTCCAACGAGCCCATTCATGAGTTAGACATATTGGCCCCTTCTGCGGTTAATGAATTGCTGGAGAAGACTGAGGCTCAATCTTACACTATTGCTAGTGCTGAGGGAACTTTTCCCGCGGGGACCAAGTTTCGCTCTTTTCTCCGCCGTGTACAGAGGTCCATTGGGCCCCGTACTCTATTAGCAGGATATCTTGCCCTTTGGTTGAAGAAGTGTGTTGTCCCGCACCAGTCTTCAGATGCTCTGCCCATCGAGGTGCTCTTCCCTGCAGTTCAGCTAGCCTACGGGAGAGAGCTTTCCCTGCTTCCAGCAATGGTTGCTAGCATCCATTGCGGGCTCAGGGGTCTGGTCAGCAGTTTCACACATATAGGCTCTGCACCATCAGCTGAGCTTGTTTGTCCGAAGGTTGAGCTCCCTTACGCATATCTGATGGCGTGGCTCGTTCTTCACCGTCCTGACTTGATGTCGGCGCCCAGTGTTGTTGACATCCCTGCCCCCTTCATGCAGCTGTTGGAGAAGAGCAGATGGCTCGGGAACAAGTTTAGTGATGTGCAACAAGAGCTTCGAGTCCGCAAGAGCTGGGAATTCTTTAAGTGTTTCCCTCACTTTTCAGGTCGCTATGGCGACGTGCTGATTGATGAGGAGAAACCCAGAAGCGATCGGACTATTCTCGACGCTGGTTGCTTCCGGTGGTTAGTGAACATCCGTGTGGGATATCTTGTCCTTCGGGTGAAGAATCAGTGCTATATAGAGCCTTATCTTCCTTGCCACTTTGCTCGCCAGTTCGGTTACGACCAACTGTATGTTGGGAATCCGAGCCGTAGCCTTCAGGTTGAGGGGGGACTGATTGATGGCGTACGAGCGTGGCTATGGACGATGGTGGGCTGTACTGGAGCTCGCTTTGCTCTTCCTTCGTATAGGCGTAAGCCACTGATCACTTTCCTCAGCTGCAAGTGGTTGCTTTCTGCCTATGAGTCCATCAGCGTGAGGAGCCTCTCAGAGTTACAGTCCGAGTATGCGGTCCGTGCTTCTATGATGGCTGGTCGCAGGGCTGAGCTTGCTCAGAAGCGGAGAAAGAGGCATGCCAAATCTCTTCTCACAGACGAAGAAGAGCCCCTCCCTACGGGTGATGATGATGAGACCTCCGAGGAAGAATATGTGGATGCAGATACCGGCAGAGGGGATCACGATACCGGTTTGTCCTGCCCCTTTGATTTTCCTTTTCCATAAATGACAACTCTTTTTCATTGAAATGGCCATTGTCACTTTAGGTAGGACAGCCGATGATCATGAGCCACCAGTTCCTACACACGTTGAAACGTGTGATAGGCCTGCGCATGTTCGACCCTTTGGTCCTCGGAGGGTTGGTGCCCCGAAGAGGAAGAAGACCGCTCATAAGCCCTATGACGGTCAGCGTCCCTATGGAGTGGACTTAGGGGGCGCTGCCGATGGAGGGGGAGGTAACATTCAATTGCTCTTGTTTCAAGGTTGTTTACCTTTTGGGATTTATAACCATGTTTTGTGCTCCAGGTTTCTTCGAAGAGGGCGAACTCCCACCGGGTTCGGCGTCCCCTGGTGTTGACAACATGGATTGCTTTGTGCAACAAATGTGCGACGCTCTTCACGACGGGTCCTTGGGCATCGATCTAAACATCGACCTTGAGCAGATGAATAATGTTGAGCCCACAGTCCCTTATTCAGGTATGTCCACATTCAATGTCATTTTCCTCAAGCATGGGGAAGGAAGACTTCTCGTTTTTGCTGAAAGTATCTTCTCGAGCTTTCCTCATCTTTCATCATTCAGGTTACCCTGCAGATGTTGCGATGGAGGGGCCAAGCTTCTCGAAGCCGGATGCCGGCTTATTAGCTGACATGCTAGCTGAGCAAACTTCCAGAGGGACCGAGAGACCATTCTTTGGGAATGATTCGTCTACCGGTACGTATCTGATTCTCCTCCTCTTGCCCGATCTTTTATTTGACTAATGAATGATTGATTATCGCAGCGTCAACCATTGGAGTTAGTCCAGTATCTATCCCTGGCATATCCAGTTTGCCTCAGAGTGACGGGCCCGCAGGTATGCATACGATTTTCTTATCCCGATTCTCCTTACTTATCCAAATTTCCATTTGGTTAACATAGGAGCATCACTGTAGGACCAGGCGTTGGGCCTGATACCGCTACAGTTCCCGGGACTGAAAGCCTTCATAGTAATGGTGCCTCCCCGCCTTTGCCGAGTGGTGCGAGCAATCCGCCTGCAGGGGCTGACGTACCCTCTTCTGCTGCTATCCCAGAGCCTGTCGGACCTCAACCCGAGGGGACGTCTGTTGGTGTCGGTATGTTTAGAACTTGCTTTTTGACTTTCCTTTTCATACTCGATAATCCACTGAGCTTCTATGTTTCTGCTTGTAGGATCTCGATCTTCCCTATATGAGCGTGTCCGTAACCTTTTGGTCGATACCGATCCTAACAGAGAGGCTTTCCGTACGGACCTCAGTTTCTTCACTGCCTTCTATAATGGCTTGATCGAGAAGCTTCTTCACCGAGGAGGCGGCTTTGATCAGTTCCGGCGTTCCTTCTCTCGCCACATGACGATGATGAGGGAAGAGGGATACCCGGAATTGGCTGATTCCTTCACTGCTGATTTTGCCGCCCTGGAGTCAGAGATACGAGAGTTGAAGGAACTGGAGGTTACCGGGGCTTCTTCTTTCGTGTCCTCTGAGTTGGAGCATAGGATGGCGCAGTGGCGTGACCTGAGATCTTCCATCAGGTGTGAGCTTCAGTCTCGTGAGAGCTCTGTTGCGCATCTAATGGCTAACCTGGCGAGGAAGGATAGGGAGAAAGCTGAGTTACTCCGCTCCTTGGACTCGAATCGCGAGGAAGCGACTAGGTTGAAGGAGGCCTTGAAGCGTGCCGAGGAATCCGCCGTTCTTATCGCCGATGATCTCCCGTGACCGGGTACTCGAGGAGTTCGGGTCCACTCAGGAGGGACTGATGAAGTTGAAGAGTGAAGCTGCGGAGATTTTGAGCTGTTCTGAGGAATCTGCCCGAGCAGATCTGCAGGCGGGACTTGAGCAGAGTTATGCAGATAGACTTTTTAGCTTAAAGTCTCATATTCTTAGCCGTCGGTTGCCTTCGGGCTAATGAGCTCTTTGTTGTATGCTTTTGACTTGAAATAGAAACTCTGCATTAGCTTCTTTTGTGATTTCCCTGTATTTCTTCCGAATAACAGATTTATGGGATTTTTGGTAAACCCCCAGCCCTCAACGAGTTTGATGTGCCTTTACCGATCACCGTTTGAATCGGGCTAGCATGTGGAT
This sequence comes from Asparagus officinalis, assembly GCF_001876935.1. Classification (NCBI taxonomy): domain Eukaryota; kingdom Viridiplantae; phylum Streptophyta; class Magnoliopsida; order Asparagales; family Asparagaceae; genus Asparagus; species Asparagus officinalis. The sequence goes on from NC_033798.1 coordinate 47,035,027, forward strand.
TGTCTAGATCCGTTACCCGGCAACACGTGTTAGGTGTTGACTTATCCCTACTTAGGATTCGGGATAAAATTCCCCATGCACCCAGTGCACGGATTGGAAGTTGAAAGTTGTGTCAAATAGGAGAGGAAGAATTTTATATTCTGTCTCCCGGTGCTGAAGAGGAAGAATTTTATATTCTATCTACAGCTGGAAAGGAAACTCGAGGTGGGATCCCCACCCCCAGAATCCGAAAGGATGAACTGGGAGTGGGATCTCCACTCCGAGCATCCGGAATGATGAACTGGGAGTGGGATCTCCACTCCGAGCATCCGGAATGATGAACTGGGAGTGGGATCTCCACTCCGAGCATCCGGAATGATGAACTGGGAGTGGGATCTCCACTCCGAGCATCCGGAATGATGAACTGGGAGTGGGATCTCCACTCCGAGCATCGGAAAGGTCCGAGGAGAGGAAGAATTTTATATTCTATCTCCCGGTGCTGAAGAGGAAGAATTTTATATTCTATCTTCGAGCTGGAAAGGAAACTCGAGGTGGGATCCCCACCCCCAGAATCTGGAAGGATGAACTGGGAGTAGGATCTCCACTCCGAGCATCGGAAAGGTTCCGAGGAGAGGAAGAATTTTATATTCTATCTCCCGGTGTTGAAGAGGAAGAATTTTATATTCTATCTTCAGGTGGAAAGGAAACTCGAGGTGGGATCCCCACCCCAGAATCTGGAAGGATGAACTGGGAGTGGGATCTCCACTCCGAGCATCGGAAAGGTTCCGAGGAGAGTGGGATCCCCACTCCGAGCATCGGAAAGGATGAACTGGGAGTGGGATTTCCACTCCGAGCATCATCCTGCAGGATGAAACTAAGAGTGGGATCTCCACTCCGAGAATCGGAAAAGTTCGAACGACACTACCTTTTATAGGATTGGTCATTTGAACCCAAAGAACCCCTCATTCATTGAGGAGAAGACCCAATTTCAACCCTAACTTTTATAGGTTTGGTGGAAAAGGGGACAGAGGCGGATTTTCGTTTATCGAAAAGGAGTGACTCAACTTTAGTCTAGACCATGTGTAGGCTTGACTAAGCGAGATCGGAAACAATCCTAACTTTTATAGGTTTGACTGTTCCAAGTGGACCTCTCGTTCATGGAAGGAATCGAGAGGGGATTTTGGCTTTGGCCCTAACTTTTATAGGTTTGACCAGAGAGCAAAGAAAGTGGAATACGGATAGCAAAGAGAGTGCCAACTCGTATTACCACTCAAAGGGAAACTTCAATGCTAGGTGATTCTGACCTAACATGCTGAGTCTGAGAAATGCCAATGACTGGCAGTTGGAAATGTTGGTGAATCCACTGTCGTTTGATTTGATTAGCGGATGGTTTGGTGAGGAAGGATTAACCTATCAGAGGATCAGATCTCATCTCACAAAAATAACTCATAAGAGTTAGAGAATTTTGTCGAGAATAAGAAGAGACATTCTGACCTTCAGAGTTCGAATGCAGATTCTTTATTCGTCGGTTCCACAACGACCGGGTTATCCCTAAGACTACCCATGTGGTATTCTTCCGGGAACTTCCCGATGCATTGGTTATCCAAAAAGATATTAAGGATAGTATCTTTTCAGGAATTTGCCGTTTATCGGCATCATGAGCCGGTCGCCGTCTTTGGTGACGAGGCGATAGGCGCCACTCGAGTAGACTGTCTCCACTACGAATGGTCCCTCCCATTTGGGTTCGAATTTACCCTTCTTCTTGGAGTTTAGGATCATAGGCCGTTTCACAGCTAGAACCAAATCTCCTTCTTTGAAACTCCTTTGTCGAACCTTTTTGTCGAAGGCTCGAGAGATTCTAGCTTGGTAAAACTCGATATGCTGTTGAGCCACCATGCGCTCTTCATCGAGCTTCTCGAGTTCTTCGAGGCGCTTCTGATGTTGTTCTTCGGTCGACATCTGGGTTGAAAGAGCGATCCGAAGAGATGGTATCTGGATTTCTAATGGAAGAACAGCTTCACATCCGTATACCAGTGAATACGGGGTCGCTCCCGTTGGTGTGCGCACCGTGGTCCGATAGGCCCATAGAGCTGCGCCAAGCTTGTCATTCCAGTCTCGTTTGTTGGTCTTCACGATCTTTGACAAGAGTTTGATGATGGTCTTGTTGAAGGCTTCAGCTAATCCATTCGCTGTAGGATTATACGCCGTCGACGAGATGTCCTGAATTTTAAACTTTTCGCAGAACCTTATGAAGGCGTTGCTGACAAACTGAGGACCGTTGTCATGTATGATTCGTCTTGGAACACCATACCTATAGATGATGTGGTGCTTGATGAATCCAATGACGTTGCTCGTCTTAACTTCTCTGAGTGGAATTGCTTCGGCCCATTTGGAGAAGTAATCGGTAATTGCCAAGATGAACCGGTCGCCTTTGACTGACGGAGGATTTATAGGACCAACAATGTCCATTCCCCAAGTCTCGAACGGCCATGACGTAACCGAAGGATGCAGATGCTCCGGAGGTTGGTGTACATAATTCCCGTGCACTTGACATGCATCACACTTTCGGGCATATGCAATCGCATCACTCATCATGGAAGGCCAGAAATACCCCATTCTTCTGATGCGGTCATAAAGCTTAGGACCAGGTTGGTGTGCGCCACACTCTCCTTCGTGCGCTTCCCTAAGGACCTCTTCAGCTTCTTTGGTTGATAGGCAACGCAATAGCAACCCATCGTACCCCCTGCGGTATAGCGTTCGATTCTCTGTATTGTAGTAGAATCTGGGTGCTCTTCGCCGGATTGACTCTCTTTCCTTCACATCTTCTGGCAAGATTCCATGCAGGACGTAGTCGATGATGGGGAAACGCCAATCTCGTGGTTCGAACTCGATTTGAGTAGCGTGTACCTCTTGAACTTCTTCTTCCTCGGCATCTTCACTGTAAAGCGGCACTAGGAGTTGGTGAGTTCTTACCGTAACAAATTGTTCTGTTTCGGGAGGCTGTGCCAGTGACACGGCCAATGCGGCCAACGCATCTGCATAGGTATTCTGTAGCCGTGGAATATGTTCGATGAAGAATCCTTCAAATGATTCCGCTATCTCCACTGCCATCTTATGGTATGGAATGAGATCTTGGCTTCGAACTTCATATTCTCCTTGAACCTGCTTGACTATCAGTTGAGAATCGCCGAAGGCTTCGAGATACTCAACCCCCAGCTCCTTAGCGAAGTTGAGTCCTATGATCAGTGCGTTATATTCTGCTACATTATTCGAGCATGGCTCGGTTAGCGAGTAGGCGCGAGGCATCACATGTTTTCCTGGGGAAACTAAGACTACTCCAACTCCGGAGGAGATTTTAGAACTTCCAGGAGCACTTGCAACATTAGTTGCTCGCGAAGCGCCATCGAAGTATAAGCGCCATATTTGTTGGTGTGAAGTTGCGTTGACTTCATGGGTTTCATCTGGTAAGCCGTCATATATTTCGGCGGTATCCGTCGTTGGATTATCTGCAAGGAGATCGCATATGGCCTGTCCTTTGACCGACTTCTGTTGCTTGAAATGCAAGTCGTATTGGGACAAGAGTAAGGCCCATTTTGCTAACCGCCAGCTCATGGAAGCCGGTTGAGTCATAAATACTCGAATCGGATTAACTTTAGAGATGACGTAAATGGTCTGTCCAACCAAATAATGCCGCATCTTCTGAATAGCGAATACCAAGGCGAGGCATTCTCTCTCAATCATGGGATATCGAGATTCTGCGCCTACCATGGTTCGGCTCAAATAATACACTGCCTGCTCGTGACCGTTATCGTCATCTTGTGCAAGCAATGCACTTAATGAGTGGCTCGTCGCCTTGACATAAATCAAGAACGGTTTGCCCGATTTCGGTGCAACGAGTACAGGAGGTTTCGAGAGATATTCTTTAATACTCTCGAATGCCTTTTGACAAGCGTCATCCCATACAAAGGACACGCCCTTCTTCGCAAGCCTGGAGAATGGTTGGCATTTTCCTGAGAGGTTCGAAATGAACCGACGAATGTAAGCCAATCGTCCTTGCAATCCTCTGAGCTCCCTGAGGTTCCTCGGAGGTTGTAATTCATTAATCGCCTTTACCTTATCAGGATCGATGTGGATACCTTTGGTGGTGACGACGAATCCCAGGAACTTGCCACTCGCCATCCCGAGGAAAGACTTGGTAAGATTCATCTTCAATTGATGAGCTCGCATCAAGTCGAACATGGTCTTCAAGTCTTTAATGTGATCCTTTTTATCACGACTTTTCACGACCAAATCATCTACGTAGCATTCAACAGTCTACGTAGCATTCAACAGTATGCTTTTCATCATCCGGATGCATCTTTATCTGGTTATAACCAGAGAAACCATCCATGAAAGACATCCTCTCGAACCCACACGTATTGTCGATGATGACATCCGTGATGGGGAGGGGAAAATCATCTTTTGGGCAAGCAGTGTTGAGATCCCGAAAGTCGATACAAATCCTGACTTTCCCGTTCTTCTTAAGGACTGGGACAATATTGGCTAGCCATTCTGGATGTTGCCCCTCTCGAACGAAGCCCGAGTCAATAAGCTTCTTGACTTCGGATTCGATCGCCTCCATCATTTGCGGACGAAACCGCCTTTGTTGTTGTTTGACAGGTTTGACATCTGCCTTCATATTAAGACGATGCACCGCTACGTTCGGATCGAGCCCTGGCATGTCTTCATAATTCCAGGCGAACACGTCGATGTACTCCCTGATAAGAGAGATTAACTCTTCTTTCTCATCGGGTAGGAGACTGTCGCTAATGAATATCGGTTTAGGATTTTCCTCAGTTCCCATATTCACCTGGAGTACTTGATCTTCGGTAGGAGGCTCTCTTTGCTCGAACCTATCACCATACTGCATGTTTAGGTGATGAACCCAAGGATCTTCCCATGTCGGCATCTGGTCGTCTTCCTCTATTGCTGTAGGATCGACCGTGACCATGTTTGACATCAACCTTTTGAACGTCTCGCCAAGGCTAGCGTCGGAACCCCCAGCCGAAGAGTCGGAAGAGTATCCTTTTCTAGCCTTGTTAGCGATCTGATCAATGATTTCCCAGCAACATTCGTCATCGGACGAGGAGACGTAGCCGAGACCTCTTTTATAGCGATAACAATCATCGGGTTTTCCCTTCGGTACATAGGCCATTCGAGGTGGAACTCGTGGGCCTCGACCAAAGAAAA
>NC_033798.1:47041234-47047929 GCF_001876935.1 Asparagus officinalis
CGAGGGAAGAGAAATCAAGAAAATAGGACAAGGGGGGGCGGCCCTAGAAAGAGAAGAAGAAAAAAAAATAAAGAAAAAACCCCCTTTTATAGCCTTGAACCAGATCTGGTTGAACCAGACCAGACCAGGGTTGAACCAGACCAAACCAGATTGAGCCAGAATGAGCCACAATGAGCCAGAATGAGCCAGAATGAGCCAAATTGAGTCAGATTGAGCCTGGCTGGACCAGACCAGATCAGAATGAGCCAAATTGAGCCAGATTGAACCAGAATGAGCCAGTTTGAGCCAAATTGAACCAGTTTGAACCAAATTTGAACCAGAATTCAAATTGGAGCTGAATTAAACATTGGAACGACTTTTGATCAACCTACGGTTCATTCCTTCACCTATTTAACCCCTCTACCATATATTTGGAAGGGTCGGAGAGATTTTGAACCCAAATACTGCCTTTTTTGGCATATTTTTTGGACCGGTTCAGATTATTCGAACCTAAAGAACACTCCGAAAAGTATACGAGTATAAACTGCTTCTTAATACTCCAATAAGGTATATGAGTATAAACTATTCCCTATTTTTGGTTTGAGAAGTTCCTGGAGAATATTGTTTATAAATATTCTTAAGGATAACTCAACCACACTACGCCGGACAACGCGTTGTACATAAAGACTCGACGCCACAATCGATGGTCAGCTAAAAATTAGAAATCAGGAATCGACTTCAAAGTTCAAAATTCCGACAAACGGTCAGACAATAAATGTAGCACCGGAACTCTTACAGACTTTCGACAAAGCACCGAAAAGCCTGGAGAATTGAAGGAGTCAAGAACGGGAATCATTCCAAGATCCCATTACACCGACTAAAGGTGGGGGCAATCATATCCAAAGTATTCCAGACTCTTCTATAAAAGAACGAGACTGAAATACTTTGGAGGGGGTATCTGTAGGCATATAAAATTGCTTATAGGTCCCCTAGCATAGCTCGGCACAAACCGACGAACCAACGAGGCGACGAGATCGACAAATCGCACGCGAACAACGGAATGAATCCACCCGCGTGCAGAATCAAGCTAATGAGTTGAGGAATCAACGAGTCATCCAACCGAGAGCGGACTCGGACGAACCACGATCGAATCAAGATCAGTTTCGGACTCGAACTCAGAAGCGGATTTACTGCCAAATCAGGAATCCAACTTACTGCCAAATCAGATCATCAAATCAGAGTCTCAGGTCAACCGAAACACGGACAAACGAGACAACGGAAAACGACTCGAAAAAGTCGGAAAACACCGCCCGCGGGGGCTCGGCCAAAGCCGAGCCACCCCAAGGTGGCTCGGCCTCAGCCGAGCCACCTTGAGGTGGCTCGGTGGCTCGGTGGCCGAGCCACCTCGGGGTGGCTCGGCGGCCGAGCCACCTCGGGGTGGCTCGGCCATGAGCCGAGCCACCTCTGGGTGGCTCGGCACAGTGCCGGCCACCCAGAGGTGGCCGACAGTGGCCAGAGGTGGCCGACATTTCTCTTTTTGCGGCCACTGTCCTGAGAGCCTATAAATAGGCCTAGAGATGTTCATTTTCGGAGGTCGAACTTTCAAGAGCCGAAACTCTGCCGGATTGAAGAGTGAACTCGGAGCTTGAAGACCAGAAGACTTGCACATTCAGATCTGATCCTCGGCGACCATCCACGTCAGAAAAGGCAGGATCTCGAGAGGAAGAAAGAACAGATCTGAGATCTACACGAGACTACACTCCAGATCTAAGCTTGGTCTTAGATCTCGAGATCTGAGCGATTATTCCCTTGGTGGATTAATCCCTCCCGGCTATTATTCCCTTCGTGGAATAATACCCGCATACTCGTGTAGATCCGACCGGATCTAGATCGCGCGGTGGTCCACGGATTAACCCCGGCGCAGGCAAAGAACCCACCAAAGCGAGCGACCGCAAAACAGGAGCTCGTGATTTGTTCACAGAGGAGAGTTGTAATTTTTCTTTATTTTCTTTGATTTAGTTGTAACCGGATCTATAAAAGACCGGATCTTTTGTAACTCAAAAAGTTGTAACTCAAGATGACAATTATCTCATTAATGAAGAAAGCAACGGTTTTCCACGCGAACAAAAAGGGGATACGATGGTTTATTACTCCGATGCCTTTCGAACAAAGAAGCAGAAGAAGTTCTTAAGGAAGCACACGCAGGAGAATGTGGTGCACATCAGCCCGGTCCTAAACTGTATGATCGCATCAGAAGGATGGGATACTATTGGCCCACAATGGTTCGTGACGCGATCGAGTAAGCAGTTGCACACGTCAACCACTTCATGGCCGTTCGAGACTTGGGGTATGGACATAGTCGGTCCTATTTTTCCCCCTTCAGTCAAAGGTGATCGGTTCATCCTCGCGATCACAGATTATTTCTCAAAGTGGGCTGAAGCGATTCCGCTTAGAGAAGTGAAGACGAACAACGTCATTAATTTCATCAAGCATCATGTCATTTACCGACACGGCGTGCCAAGAAGGATCATTCATGACAACGGTCCGCAATTTATAAGCAACACCTTCATCAGATTTTGTAACAAGTTCAAAATTGAAGACGTTTCATCAAAACCTTATTACCCCGCCGCGAATGGATTAGCGGAGGCGTTTAACAAGACAATCATTAAGATCCTGTCAAAGCTCGTGAAGACCAATAAACGAGACTGGGACGATAAACTCGGTGAGGCACTCTGGGCTTATCGCACCACTATACGCACGCCCACAGGTGCCACCCCGTATTCGTTGGTATACGGATGTGAAGCCGTGCTACCGCTGGAAATTCAGATTCCATCCCTTCGGATTGCCCTCGCAACGGAGATGACAACGGAGGAACAACATCAGAAGCGTCTCGAAGAGCTCGAGAGGCTGGATGAAAAGCGTTTGGAGGCTCAACAACACATCGAGTTTTACCAAGCCAGGATGTCAAGGGCTTTTAACAAAAGAGTCCGACAGAGAAGCTTCAAGGAAGGAGATCTGGTCCTCGCTGCTCGCCGACCAATAATTCTCACCTCCAAGAAGAAAGGTAAATTCGAACCCAAATGGGAAGGACCGTTTGTAATAGACACAGTCTATTCAAACGGCGCATATCGCCTGATTACTCAAGAGGGCGCCAGGCAATTAATGCCAATAAATGGGAAGTTCCTGAAAAAGTACTATCCCTAGTACATTCAGGATAACTCATTTACCGGGAAGTTCCTCGAAGAATATTACACTTAATATTCTAGAGGATAACCCAAAATCATTGTCACCACCAAAATCCCTCACTGATCAATTTCAATTGACAGTGAGTCCACCAAAAATGTTTTTCTGGCCCTCTTGATTCTTTCCATGAACAAGAGGTCCACTTTCAGTTCGGAGTCCCTTTTCGATAAACGAAAGAACTCCTTCCCTTTTTCTCTTTGGTTAAACCTTGTTCATGGTTATAACCGGAGTTGAAAATACCACTTCGATAAACGAAGGACCCATTTTCAGTTTAGATAACTCATCCTATAAAAGGCAAGTTTATCTAAATTTTCCAGATTCTCGGAGTGGACACCCCACTTCTAGTTTCTTCTTCGCTGGAAATAGAATATAAAATTCTTCCTTTCCAGAATCAGGGAATAGAATATAAAATTCTTCCTTCCTTGTCTGTTGGGTTCGCCTTCACCCTAAAAGAAGACCGGGAAATAGAATATAAAATTCTTCCTTTCCCGCACCAACCTTTTCTAAGAATCTATCAATCTAGGATTCATCCTAGGAAGTTTATCCCGAATCCTAAGCAGGGATAAGTCTGCGCCTAACACGCGCTGCCGGTTTAGTCTTTTTCCGCACAAAAAGACACCAGAGTCTGATTCTGGGGTATTTTATCCTGAAACCTAAGCAAGGATAAGTCTGCGCTTAACCTGCGCTGCCGGTTAGTTCTTAACCGTTAAAAAGAACACCCGTCCACATATTCAACATTGTGGCAGGTCGTCATTAATAACACCAAAATCCATGCCTTACACGCATGGGGAATGTCATCCTGAATCCTAAGAAGGGATATGCCGACGCCTAACACGCGTCGCCGGTTTAGTCTTTCGCCGTAGAAAAAGACACCAGAAGACCAGTCTGGGGTATTTTATCCCGAAACCTAAGTAGGGATAAAGTCAACACCTAACACGTGTTGCCGGGTAGCCTATTCCCGTAACAATGGCGAAGTCTATGTATTCGACATCATAGCACGAAGTCTAAGAGAATTCATTCTCTTAGCACAACGTTACATGCGAACGGAGTTAGACAATCCGCATGCTAGCCCGACTCAAACGGTAGTCGGTAAAGGCTAATCAAACCCGTTGAAGGCTGGGGGTTAGCCAAAAATCCTAAAGTCAACACCTAACACGTGTCGCCGGGTAGCCTATTCCCGTAACAATGGCGAAGTCTATGTATTCGACATCATAGCACGAAGTCTAAGGGAGTTCATTCCCTTAGCACAACGTTACATGCGGAACGGATTCCGACAATCCGCATGCTAGCCCGACTCAAACGGTAGTCGGTAAAGGCTAATCAAACCCGTTGAAGGCTGGGGGTTAGCCAAAAATCCTAAAGTCAACACCTAACACGTGTCGCCGGGTAGCCTATTCCCGTAACAATGGCGAAGTCTATGTATTCGACATCATAGCACGAAGTCTAAGGGAGTTCATTCCCTTAGCACAACGTTACATGCGGAACGGATTCCGACAATCCGCATGCTAGCCCGACTCAAACGGTAGTCGGTAAAGGCTAATCAAACCCGTTGAAGGCTGGGGGTTAGCCAAAAAATCCTAAAGTCAACACCTAACACGTGTCGCCGGGTAGCCTATTCCCGTAACAATGGCGAAGTCTATGTATTCGACATCATAGCACGAAGTCTAAGGGAGTTCATTCCCTTAGCACAACGTTACATGCGGAACGGATTCCGATAATCCGCATGCTAGCCCGACTCAAACGGTAGTCGGTAAAGGCTAATCAAACCCGTTGAAGGCTGGGGGTTTGCCAAAAATCCTATGAGTATTATGGTCAATCATTTCAAACGTGATGAGGAATCATAATAAAGATAAAGATAAAAACCAATTCCACTAAAGAGAATCAAATGTCAAGGTTTTCAGCAAATAAAATCATACATCAAGCCCATGGCTAAGAATCTGCTGACTTGTGGAGAAGCGCCCTTCGAAGTCGCCGGGACTGCACCCGATGCAGCAGAAGAGGCGGGCAGTGCAGCTCCAGACCCAGACACCGCCGCTCCGGGGATACTTACCGGAGGAACGTTTTCCTGACCCTCCGCCTCTCGGACGGTCTCCACCGTCTCATCACGACGGGCCTGAGAGAAGCGAGCTACTCGGAGACAAAAGAGGTGTCCCCATCTGTCCAATTGTCGGACTCTGGACCTGTCTTGGGTGTTCAGATTCTCGTGGTTCACCAGAGAGAAGCGAGCTACTCGGAGACAGAAGAGGTGTCCCCATCTGTCCAATTGTCGGACTCTGGACCTGTCTTGGGTGTTCAGATTCTCGTGGTTCACCAAGGGCATCCAACGAAGGACCAAGAGGAGGAACTCGAACCTCGGGAGCCTCAGATTCGTCTAAACCAGCGTCAAAACTCTCAGGGTCCTCCACTGGATCCTCTGAGAACAGCTCCCTAGCGGTTTGATGACCCCTTCGCCTTGAAGAACGGAGAACCCCCCTGAGAGGACGATCGCGTTCTGCCAGACATGAGCTCTGGAACCAGAAACCAGCGGGGTTAGCACTGGCGCCCCGATACCAGCGGCAGTACAGGAGCGTATGGTGCAAATCACGATCCTTCGCGGGTAGTTCGAAATGAGCCTGGGTGCCACCAGCATGGGTCCAGAACCATCCCCGAGCTCCGTCCACCAGTCCACCTTCGAAGTGCAGGCGGGGATTGGCATTGCCCACGTATAATTGATCGTACCCGAACTGGCGGGCAAACCTGCAAGGAATATACGGCTCGAGGTAACACACAGAACCTGTGCGGAGGATGTGATACCCCGGCCGAATGTTTACCAACCATCGGAATGCGCCGCGAGGAAGAGCCGAGTGATGGTCCGCCGTCGGCGCATCCCTAAGAGACTCGCCGTATCTTCCTCCGCTGAAGTAGGGGAAGAAGCGACGAAAAATTGTAGTGGACAAAATGGGAGAGGGTCTTCCGCGCATCGGGAATGTCTTTACACTTCCAAGAGCACCTCTCCAAACGCTCAAGGAACGGAACGAACCTGTCTCCTTGAAGAGTCGCGGGGGCACTCATCAAACACTCACAGTGGTATACAAACCACGCCATCAAGTAGGTGTATGGTAGCCCCACCCTAGGATTGGGAGTCCTGATGACCTCTCCGTTCCCCTCATCGATAGTCGACACGCGACAGAATTGGGCCGTCAGGGTGCGGAGCCCCCGGTGGATGCACGCTATCATCGCCGATACCAGGGAATAGGACTTCCCGTGGGCTAAACAAACCGCAGGATACACGACCTCTACGGGAATAGCCTCAAAAGAGTGAGTGGGGATTACGCACCTCTTGAGCCACAACATGAGATACCCTGCAAGCAAGGCCTTCCCAGATATAGGAGACTTGGCCTGGTGGTGAAACGAGTGGAAGACCGTTCCGGATTTGAACCCGCCCTCGTCACGCTCCAGAGCTATTGTAGCTTCCCCTTCGGCCATCCTCCTCT
>NC_033798.1:47048172-47083921 GCF_001876935.1 Asparagus officinalis
CACCTCGGGGTGGCTCGGCCAAGGCCGAGCCACCTCAGGGTGGCTCGGCCAAGGCCGAGCCACCCCCTGGGGTGGCCGAGCCACCTCAGGGTGGCTCGGCATGAGCCGAGCCACCTTGAGGTGGCCGACGGCTTGGATGTTGGCCACACGTGCACACGGGCACGGGCACAGTGTTGAGAGCCTATAAATAGGCCAAGGGGTTGTTCATTTGAGGGGGTTGGAATTTCAAGAGCCAAAACTCTGCCGGATTGAAGAGTGAATTCAGAGCTTTGAAGACTTGAAGACTTGCACGTACAGATCTGATCCTCGGCGAGCACCTACGTCAGAAAAGGCAGGATTTCGAGAGGAGACAAAGAACAGATCTGAGATCTACACGATATCACTACGGATCTAAGCTTGGTCTTAGATCCCGAGATCTGAGCGATTATTCCCTTGGTGGACTAATCCCTCCCGGCTATTATTCCCTTCGTGGAATAATACCCGTATAATCGTGTAGATCCGACCGGATCTAGATCGCGCGGTGGTCCACGGATTAACCCCGGCGTCGGCAAAGAACCCACCAAAGCGAGAGACCGCAAAACAGGATCTCGCGATTCGTTCGACAAATAAGGAAAGTTGTAATTTTTCTTTTTTTTCTTTGATTTAGTTGTAACCGGATCTAAAAAAGACCGGATCTTTTGTAACCCAAGATGACAATTATTTCAATGAAGAAGACAACAGTTTTCCCCGCGAACACCCGTAGCAAGGCCTCTAACCCTATCAAAAACTACCCATGCCGAGTCCGACAAGGGAAATCACCTGTCTCACAGCGCTCTCGAACTCTTCGATGCGAGCCTGCCAGGACAAGGACTTGGAGGGAGCAGGTTCTTGGCCAGGAGCGAGCGCCGTAATAGGCGGGATCTCAAGGCAGGGTTCGTCTCCGACAAGGGAAATCACCTGTCTCACAGCGCTCTCGAACTCTTCGATGCGAGCCTGCCAGGACAAGGACTTGGAGGGAGCAGGTTCTTGGCCAGGAGCGAGCGCCGTAATGGGCGGGATCTCAAGGCAGGGTTCATCTCCCAGCTCAGGAGCAGGGTCTGAAGCGACGGGGGTCACACGACCTTCAGAATCATCATCTGAAATCAAGATAGGCTCGGCCGTAGGCTCCTCGGCAGTCGGCACCTCCCCTCGATCTGTAAAACACAACAACATAGAGAGGAGTCAAGGGAAGAATACTTGTTCAACCCGCGCGAGAGCCAGGACGAAAGAGTACCTTCGGCCGCAGAAGCCTCAGCAGCGCCCGAGGAAGAAGGTTCTTTCCTTTTCTTAGAGGCGACCCTCTTCACCTTCGGCGCCATCGGGGGTATGAGGAAGGGAAGATCTGGGTTTACTCCGAGGAAGATGATGAGAAGGCTGTAGATCTTCTTGATAGAGGGTAAGGGTGTTAAATACCCTAAGAACTCTAGGCGGTTACTCAATGCTTGATTAGACCGTTCAAGGATAACACAGTTGAAGGGTAAGGCCGAACGAATCGGATCTTACCTGGACGGCCAGGATCCAACGGTTTTTCTTAAGCACGATCTTCAACAACGGCCCGAATCGGGCGCGAGAGACGAACAGCCCCACTACGCCGCATTCAATACGGAGCGACGTGCCCACGTTCTCTCCCTATTCGATGGCGAATTCGCCGTTGAGGTTCCCGCAGGTCGAAACTGACTACCCTTCTGGAATTTGAGTCAATTCCAAATCCGCCTGCGGACGAAATCCGCCCGCAGAGGAAACAAGCTTACGGTCAAAATTCGCCGACAGCTGAATACCGCCCCTCACAGCTAACGCTTTAGCTAACACATGTTAGAAGAGAAATGGAGCATGCACGGAGGTAACAGTAAAAAAAAAACAAAGGGACAGTTTCATTCATAGAAAGAAATCCTAGTACAACGGGCAATCAAAGATAAAAAGAGGCGAATTACAAGGACTTCAACCGCAGTTCTGCCTCACTAATCTCCCAAGCATGACGAACCTCTAGCCTCCGCAGGATTTCTTGGCGAAGATCTTCCTCAGTGCGCGAGGCCAAGTCTTGGACAGTCTCTTTGACCTCCCTATGGGCTCGAGCCTTTTCCTCGACGGAATTAGCCGTCAGTTGCTGACGAGATTCAATGCTTTCCAACTCCTTGACCGCCTGTTCACGAGCCTTCTCCTGAATGGCCAATGAGGCTTGCACCTTAGATATAACCTGCTTCAGATTCTCTACCTCCAAAGACAAGCGAGAGACGCGGTTATCGGCCTTCTGTCGCTCGAAGGCCATTCGTTCATCCTCAGCCTTGGCTTGCTCCAACTCTGCTGACAATCTCGCCTCCAGCGACATGGTCTCGTCCAGACGGCGATCGCGTTCTTCCACCGCTGCTCTGACTTCACCGATTGCAAGATCCACGAGAGTGGAGCTCTTCGCGCGAAGAGCAAGCAACCGTTGAACCGCTTCCTTCACTTCCTCCTTACGTTGGAAGTAGGGCATCGCCGTAGTCCGGCCAAGCCTCTTGATTAAGAAGCACACGACGTAGTCGATATCCTCTTCGAAACTCTCGAAAGGACAATTCTCTTCCAAAGCAAGCCTGATGCATGCGGCTAGAGTATCTTGGAAATCAGCCAAGGATAGCGCCGCACTCCTTCTTCGCTCACGCTCCAAGGGAGAGGGGACGGCCTCCTCCGCCGTGGATGAAATCCCAGTTGAAGTGCCAGTGGTCATAACCATAGAAGTAAGGATTGGCGCCGCCAAAGCTGGTGTGACCAATGACGCCCTCGGAGCAGCGGTCACAGCATCAACGGCCGCCGCCGACAAGGAAGTGGTCACTTACGCCGCTGGAGTAGGGGATCCCCCTATTTGGCCAGGCGCATCCTCACGAGCCAACACCTCTTCCTCGCTGGACAATGCCTCATGAACCGAGACGTCATCATCCTCCTCAGATTCGCCCGTCTCACCAGATGAGCGACTCGCCCAAGAGGGAAGATCCTCTTTGCCAGCGGCCTCTTGGACAGGATCAGCTACGAATGCACGAAGAGGGTTAATGGAGGCCCCTCGAAAGGGACCCTATTAACAGTGGGGTAAAATGAGTAATGTTAAAACTTACGCTCACCTGATCCTGTAAGCCCCTCTTCATTCCCAGCCTCCTCCTCTTCGTCAGAGGGAATGGAGATCACTTTCTCAACCACACCTGCATAGGCCCAATACAAGTGTCAAAAGGTGTAAGACCAACGTTGCGATCAAGGATACTGTTGCAAAGACTACCTCCTGATGCGGACGCAGAAACCGCTGGAACTCCCGTCGGTGGCCTCACGCCAGACTGCGGAGAAGCGCCCTTCGAAGTCGCCGGGACTACACCCGATGCAGCAGAAGAGGCGGGCAGTGCAGCTCCAGACCCAGACATCGCCGCTCCGGGGATGCTTACCGGAGGAACGTTTTCCTGACCCTCCGCCGCTCGGACGGTCTCCGCTGTCTCATCACGACGGGCCTTCTTGGCCGCCTCCGCTCGGGAACTCTCGGTCGCTGCCTCCCGCTGACGCTTCGAGAGAAGCGAGCTACTCGGAGACAGAAGAGGTGTCCCCATCTGTCCAATTGTCGGACTCTGGACCTGTCTTGGGTGTTCATATTCTCTTGGTTCACCAAGGGCATCCAACGAAGGACCAAGAGGAGGAACTCGAACCTCAGGAGCCTCAGATTCGTCTAAACCAGCGTCAAAACTCTCAGGGTCCTCCACTGGATCCTCTGAGAACAGCTCCCTAGCGGTTTGATGACCCCTTCGCCTTGAAGAACGGAGAACCCCCCTGAGAGGACGATCGCGTTCTGCCAGACATGAGCTCTGGAACCAGAAACCAGCGGGGTTAGCACTGGCGCCCCGATACCAGCGGCAGTACAGGAGCGTATGGTGCAAATCACGATCCTTCGCGGGTAGTTCGAAATGAGCCTGGGTGCCACCAGCATGGGTCCAGAACCATCCCCGAGCTCCGTCCACCAGTCCACCTTCGAAGTACAGGCGGGGATTGGCATTGCCCACGTATAATTGATCGTACCCGAACTGGCGGGCAAACCTGCAAGGAATATACAGCTCGAGGTAACACACAGAACCTGTGCGAAGGATGTGATACCCCGGCCGAATGTTTACCAACCATCGGAATGCGCTGCGAGGAAGAGCCGAGTGATGGTCCGCCGTTGGTGCATCCCTAAGAGACTCGCCGTATCTTCCTCCGCTGAAGTAGGGGAAGAAGCGACGAAAATTGTAGTGGACAAAGTGGGAGAGCGTCTTCCACGCATCGGGAATGTCTTTACACTTCCAAGAACACCTCTCCAAACGCTCAAGGAACGAAATGAACCTGTCTCCTTGAAGAGTCGCGGGAGTGCTCATCAAACACTCGCAGTGGTAAACTAACCACGCCATCAAGTAGGTGTATGGCAGCCCCACTCTACGATTGGGAGTCCTGATGACCTCTCTATTCCCCTCGTCGGTAGTCGACACACGACAGAATTGGGCCGTCAGAGTGCGGAGCCCGTGGTGAATACACGCTATCATCGTCGATACCAGGGAATAGGACTTCCCGTGGGCTAAAAAAACCGCAGGATACACGACCTCTACGGGAATAGCCTCAAAAGAGTGAGTGGGGATTACGCACCTCTTGAGCCACAACATGAGATACCCTGCAAGCAGAGCCTTCCCAGAGATAGGGGACATGGCCTGGTGGTGGAACGAATGGAAGACCGTTCTAGATTTGAACCCGCCCTTGTCATGATCGAGAACTATGGTGGCTTCCTCTTCAGACATCCTCCTTTCCACTTCAGCCTGGTCACACCCGCCTAGAGGAAGAGCAGGATTCCCTTTGACATCGTTCCCAGGGAACAGATAGTTCGCCCAATTCTTGTGGCTGATTCCCGGAGTCCTCTTCTTCTTCCCCTTGTGATCCCTAGCCCCCAAGGTGCTGAGGCAAATGTGATAATGGCAGAGCAACTCCCACAGAGTTTCCACTACCAAGGGGGAACAGTCAGAAAGCTGGTCGATCTCATCTTGGTCTGGGACGTACTCCTCGTAAGGAAAGTCCCCCAGGGGAAGCCCTGATATGTCATACATCTCGTGAGGGGACATACCGAGTTCACCGTTAGGGGTGAAGAAGGTGCCGCTGTCCGCACTGTACAGTTCCAGGATGCTGTGGAACTGAGAGGCATTAATCCTCAAACCATGTCGAGTGGCTTGAATGGCCACATACAACTCCGAATTCTTGAGGTCAGAATTCTCAGCCAAGATGCAATCGGTGATCTTGGACCACCAAGTATCGCTGCCTGGCGCAGAATATACCCACCCCGAAGCTCTGAAGTCCTTTGGGGGAAAACTCCCACCTACTTGGAAGAAGCAGTGACGGAAAGTCTCTGCTACCGCCGTCGACTCCCCTGCAGGCGGCTCATTAGACAATAGGCCAGGGCGCAGACCCGTCACGCGCTTACATGAGCCCTCCACCCCATATCCCGCCGTGGAGCCTGTAAAGACAGAAAGACCGTAGCCCGACGATCGAGAACCCCCTCGGCATGACGGGAAGGTAATAGTGAGTCCCCTCCACTGTACGCAACCATCTGCTCTCCTTGAGCAGCAAAGCGGAAGGATCGGTGACAGAATCGCAAAACAAAAACTGAGGCTTCGGCAGCTCCGCCCTGTCCTCGTCAGTCAACACCGCGTCAGTGGTCAACTCATGCAGCGTCAGGTGGTGCCCATCGGTGACTCTCCTTGTCGAGCCAACCGACTTATCGGCAGAGAAGACAGGCACCGGACCCAAGGAAGGAAATCGGGGAGGCGCTGGATTACCCGTACCCCCGGTAAGGCCGGTGGCCATGCCCTTCGGGAGGGCTTGGTCGGAAAAGGTCGCTGCAAAACAAAGTCAAGAAAAATCAGGAGGCAGATGCAGATCCGCCTGTCAAGAAGCGAAATTCGCCAGACATGACGAGACCCGCTTGCATAAGCCACGTTCGCCTTTATTAGATAAAAATCAAACTCGCCTGTCAGAAGACGAGTTCACTCTCGCCTAATAGAGACCAATCTCGCCTATAAAGGCTGGAATCGCCCAACGCGGATGAAGGTAAAATCCGCCTGAAAAGGGGCAGTTTTACCCAAATCACGGGGATTGCCTAACCCACCAAGGCAAGATGAGCAGCACTCATCTTCCTGGCACGACAGCGGTGACCAACACGAGAACGTTAAAGCGAACTTTCTCAACTTACCCGAGCACGCCTCAGACACATCGGCGGTCGCACCGGCGGACAGGCGGTCGGAGTAGCGTCCGGGGCCCTTTCCCTTCACTTTACACCTCTTGGATTTCGGCGCCATTGAAACGAAGCGAGAATTCTTTCTCTTTTGAGGGATTTTCGCACACAGTAACTTTCAAAAAGAGGAAAAGGACGAAACCTATTTAAAGGTGAAAGGGCTTGCGTGGCTCTGTTGGCACTTGCAAAGCGAGACACTCGCATTCAAGGGACGTGACCACGATCGAAATCGACGGCCCAGATTGTCCTTCACAACTCGTACTACAGTTGCGAAAGAGCCATTGAAAAGGGGAATGGGCCGGTCAAAGCCCGAAACCCGAACCGAAACCCACGACTTGATCTGACGGTCGGGTTCGAAAACCACGGCCACGATGCATCGTGGGGCGAAACACACGAAGCTGACGTCATGTTGTCAAGTCACGATCACCACGACCCGACGAGACCACACCGCCTTAACTGGGAAGCACGAAGCCCTATCGACAAACACGTGGCTCATCTCCCATCTAATCCTGTTCCGCCCCAAAAGGAGGGGTCTCGCCCCGCGAATATTTGGCCTGACCCCACGAGTCGAACGAAATGTGGTTCCCAAAGACTAATTTCACCTTGACGATTCATTCGCCCTTAAAGGTAAGATTACGAACGAAGCCAATCGAATGACCTCGCTTAAACGGTTAAGCCCACGCCTCAGACGGCTAAGGGTTAGAGCAGAAATCTTAGCATTAAGCCTAAGAGAAACTGTTCAACAACTCATCATACTGAGGGGAATAGTATGGCTAGCCCGATTCAAACGGTGATCGGTAAAGGCACATCAAACCCGTTGATAGCTGAGGATTTGCTAAAAATCCTAAAAGAAACCCAAAGGCACTTCAAAGTATTCCAGCCCCCACGCAAGCCAGTTTAGGTCTGAAAACTTGAAGGGGGTCTTGTAGACGGTAAAAAAATACCTCTGATAAGCCTACAGGAAATTCGCCCACAAGAGGTCGCCTGCCTAAGCCGCATGGTCATCAAACGTGCTCGGTTCCAGATTCGCCTGAATAATCGACTCGCCTGCACGAGTTGAGATTAGTTAAAATAGCGGAAATTCGTCTTTCACGCAACTCGCCTGCCCGAGTCCAAAGTCGAATCCGCCTGCAAACCTCCAGGCCGTCAGTACAGCTGGGTATCCGCTACCCCACGTACAGAGATAGGCTTTCCCACCTCTCTCGGCCTGAAGGGAGAGGGCACAGTACTCTAAGACCGCCAGGCGGCCGCTCACAGTACTTGCAGTGTGAAGGACTGGACGGGTGTCGAGTCGACCTGAACAGTCATAAATACGACTCACATCGGCTATCTAAGTCGGGAGACGAATCCGCCGGCGTTCGGCGAACTGTCCAAACCCACTCGAGTACCAGAAATATGCTTTCCCACCTCTCCTGACCTGAAGAGAGAAGGCACGGCACTCCAGGCCCGCCGAACAAGCCGCCTACAGTACAAGTGAGCAGACAGGTGTCAAAACAGCCTGTGCCCTCATAAATGCGGCTCACCTCAGTTGTCCAAGCAAGAGGACGAGAGTCGCTGGCGCTCGGTGTTTGGTCAGATCCACGCAAGCATCTGACAGCCACTGTCACGCATACGAGGAGGGGCTTTCCCACTCTTACGAAACGTGATACAGAGCACAACTCTTCGAATGACCGCTGATGGTATGAAGGAACAGCGGGACGTCTCTGAACACTGTATGGTCACATCCCATAATTCAAGGAGTAGTCAAGCTGTCCTTCTTCCATTTAAAAGCCCCTTCCAGCGCATGGAAGAGAGGTCGCAAAACTTGGAGAAAAGTAATTGAGACCAAGCTGTTAGCAGATCCTTGCATTACAGCACCACTGCCTAGTTCTGAGATCCGATCGCCGGCGAACTAAGCAGACCCGAACTCCATCGATTCGAGCTTCTACTGCGAACTGAAGCTCTCCAACAACCTCGATCGAACGGTCCAAGGGAAGCAGACTCGACACGAGCATCGAGCGAAGCGTCCTATAGCCACCTAAAGTCCCCACACAAAACAAAGAGGGCATTCCCTCTGCTTCTGTTGTCACCATTTGATTATTAGTTTGTAATAAGCTTTCTTATTAATACAAACGAACACTCCCTGTTTTCGGGAAATCAAATTTACACCATACAGTAGGCCAATGAAGTAGATGCAAATCAAACATTCCAATTGTAACCCCAACAACAGCCACAACAAAAAGCGCCCAAGCAACAATCACCTCAATGGCAGCAATGACCTCCAAGGTAACAGAAGGGTTCTAAGCCAAAGTTCCCGAAGGAATACTCCTCTAAGGAAGACAAGGTCTCCGGTATTTTCAAATACTTGTTAGAAAACAACAAGATCAAGTTGCCTCCAATCACCGATCACGAGGGATCTAAGAAGACTACAGATCTACGGTACTACGCATTCCACAAAGCAATTCATCATCCCACCAAGATGTGCTATACTCTCAAGGATAAAATTCAAGCCTTGATTGACGTTGGGATTATCACTGCAAAGCAACCTAAGGAAAAGAAAGTGGGTGCAAATGCAGTAAGCATTAGTTTTGGCTCTGTTCCCCTCACGTGGTTTCAACCAGAACCTGTGACAGGGTCGGGATAAGGACAATTGATGAGGATCCTCACGGACAACAGCAGAAAGGACTAATGTCACACATGGTTCCCAACGGTGAAATTCTTTGGGTTCATACTGATCTACTTTAATATGAGCAATGGACAAGATCCTCCTCCAAGAAGAAATCCAAGTCCAAAGGCAAGGGGAAATCTTTCGTGCCACTACAGCTATTCCAGAGGAAAATGATGAAGGAATCCCTACCTTCCCACCTTTCGATGATGAGCATGAAGGTTTTGTTACCAGCGAAGAACCGACCTTTTCCACTAGAAGTGGAAATGAATATCGGTTTGACTATTCCAAGATGGCCGATCAGCCAGCTAAGCAGGGGGTGGTTACGACCATTCCTAATCCTTCTGAAGGAACTTCTCGGCAGCAGTCAACCCCTAAACAAAAGGAGACTATAGCCAAGTAAAAAGACAAAGAGCCCCAGCATCAAGAGGTTCAGAACCCAAAGCAGTCTCGTTTCAATCATCTGATTGGAGGAGATAACCCGGGGAATTCGAACACTTCATGCCACTTTGATGTAATGGCCTAACTGACTAACATCCCAGTGAGGATAACTCTATACAAGTTAATACGTTTTTCCAAAGACACCAGGGAGACCTTGCAAGAAGCCCTGGCCGATTCTAATGCATTACTCACTTAGATCAAACTAATCCCTGAAGAACCAGAGTCATCAGCTCAACATTGTAACCTCACGGCCAAACAATTCTCGTGCATCACTTTCACTAAGGAGGGTATACAAGTAAGGAATTCAAAGCATGACAGACCATTGTATTTCACTGGATACATCGGTTCCAGCGTTGTCAATTGGATCCAAGTCAATCCGGGTTCCGCTGTCAGCATCATGCCTCTTCGATTGATGAATAATCTTAGAATCCCCGCCAGTAAGTTGGCTTCAATGGGCATCGTTATCTACAGATATAACTCCAGTGGGTCTAGACCATTAGGTAAAATCCAGGTGAAGTGTTAACTTGGAGATCTGAAATCATAAGTCACATGTTACGTGATCAACGCACAGACCTCCTATAACTTACTTTTGGGTCAACCCTAGATCCATAGTAACCTGATAGTTCCGTCTACCCTCCACCAGTGTCTCAAAAATGTAGACACTAATAATGAGGTAAAGACGGTAGTCGCGAATAAACAACCGTTTAAGGGATTGGAAAATTATTTTACTGATTCCCTTCTTTACGGTGCTGAATCCGACACTGAACCATCAGCCCAAGGCATAGACAGCGGAGAAGAAGCTGGCACCGAGGCTGGGCTTAATTATAATGGAGGTTTTATATTAAATGACATTGTACCCTTTGTAATCAGTCTTGACGATGGAGAATCGTCAGATGGTAGTTGTAATTAGCAACTTACCGAAGAAGTAATAAATAACGATTTAGAGTACTCACCTTCTCTTGATGAGCTAATGAAGGGATTATGTGATGATCCCAATTTACACATACCGCTCCTATCATCTTGCGTGACAAAGAAGCATATCCAAGACTCGTTCGAGACGACCATTGTCATCCCTGCCAAGAAAAAGGGTCAGAAAGAGATAATCTACGGTAAGGGAGAGATGTCTCCAATGCCGCACCATTTTTCGAGAGATGATAGCGATGATGAAAAACTTGGTCCTCACCTATCAAAGTATAGTCCAGAAGCGCGTAAACTCATGAAGAAATGGGGATATAATCTTGCACTTGGAAAAGGACTTTGCTTCGATGGAGGTCCTCGAGTTCCGACTAAGGTTGCTTACGTCCCAAAAGGAAAACCGATAATTACTACACGCACGGAAGGGGCCTAGGCTACGTCTCCTCATCCGATGATGAATGTTATTAGCAGATTGGAAGTCAATTGGCCAAAGACGGAAATTCATCCGATTCTTCGGGGTGCGACTCCGATGTCAGCATCAGAAAGGTGTTCAAAGGGTTAATGTCGATCATGGCCATAGTCGATCCCACCACAATGGAGGAAGACGATCAACTGTCGGCTTGGAAGACCTATGGATCCACCACCTGAGTATCCAATATGGTGACCGGTTCGAACAAAGAGAGCCTCCCACCGAGGATGAAGTAGTCCAGGTAAACATGGGTGACGAAGCCAACCCGAAACTAATATTCGTAAGTGATAGCCTTCCACCAGATGAGAAAGTAAAGTTGATTGCTCTCATTAGAGAGTATATCAATGTTTTCACCTGGAACTATGAAGACATGCCAAGACTTGATCCGAATGTGGCGATGCATCGTCTTAACATCAAAACGGATGCTAAACCCATCAAGCAACAGCAAAGACAGTTTCGTTCGCAGATTATAGAGGTAATTGAGGCTGAAGTCAAAAAGCTGATCGATTCAGGCTTCGTCCGGGAAGAGCAACATCCCGATTGGCTTGCAAACATCATTTCGGTTCTAAAGAAGAAGACCAAGATCTGCATTGATTTCAGAGACCTGAACACCGCATGCCCGAAAGACGACTTTCCTCTCCCTATCAAGGATGTCATCATCGACAATAAGTGTGATTCGAGAGAATGTTATTTATGGATGGATTCTCTGGATACAATCAAATCAAGATGTATCTAGATAACGAGAAACATACCGCTTTCAGAACACCTCTCGGCGTCTTCTACTACACAGTCATACCCTTTAGCTTGAAGAACGTAGGCACTACGTACCAACGAGCGATGACGAAGATTTTCCAATAACATCTCTGAAAGACCGTCAAATGCTACGTTGATGATTTGGTCGTTAAAAGCCGCAATAGAGACGACCACATTAAAGACTTGAGGACAATGTTCGACCTCATGCGAAGTCATCAATTGAAGATGAACCCTACCAAGTCTTTCCTCAGAATGTTCAGTGGTAATTCCTCGGATTTGTCATCACCACGAAGGGAATCCATATTACCCCAACAAAGTGAACACAAGTAATGAATTGCAACCCCCGAGAAACCTTAAGGAACTCAGGGGACTACAAGGAAGATTAGCTTACATCCGGAGATTCATCTCGAACATGTCTCGAAAATGTCAACCATTCTCGAAACTCACAAAGAAGGGTGTATTTTTTTTTTAGGACGACGCCTGTCAGAAGGCGTTTGAAGATATCAAGTCATATCTCTCAAATCCTCCTGTTCTCGTAGCACTGAAATCGGGTAAACCGTTCTTGATTTATATCAAGGTGATGAACCACTCGTTAAGTGCTTTGCTTGCACAAGACGATGGCAATGGTCACGAGCAGGCAATAAATTACGTACGTTGAACTTTGGTAGGTGGCGAATCTCGATACCCAATGATCAAAAAGGAATGTCTCACTTTGGTGTTCGCCATCTAGAAGATGCGACACTACCTCGTCGGGCAGACGATTTATGTTATCTCGAACGTTAATCCAATTCGAGTATTCATGACGCAACCGACCTCCATGAATTGGTGATTGGCAAAATGGGCCCTCCTCCAATCCCAATACGACTTGCATTTCAAGCAACAAAAGTCAATTAAAGGACAAGTAATTTGTGATCTTCTGGTGGCTAACCCTACAGCAGATACAATCAAATTATATGAAGATTTACCCGATGAAACCTATGAAGTCAACACTACCTTGCATCAATAGGTGTGGCAATTATACTTTGACGGGGCCTCCTGAGCAACCAATATGGCAAGCTCTCCTGGTAATTCTAGAATTTCTACGGGAGTCGGATTTGTCCTAGTTTCCCTAGAGAAACATGTGATACCCCGAGCCTATTCATTGATAGGGATGTATTCTAATAACGTAGCCAAATACAACACGCTGCTCATTGGACTAAGTTTCACCAAAGAGCTGGGGTCGAATACCTTGAAGCTTTTAGCGATTCTTAACTAGTAGTCAACCAAAAGCGTGGAGAGTACAAAGTCAGAAACCAGAGCTTGATTCCATACCATAAAGTGGCGATTGAGATGGCAGACTCATTTGAAGGATTCTACATCGAGTACGTCTCGCGTCTCCAAAATACGTATGCAGATGCACTAGCGACATTAGCAGTGTCTCTGGTACAGCCTCTGTGATGCCCCTGGTTTCAACAAGGCTACAGTCCGAGGTGAAACCAAGAATGTCAAACCTGCCATGCACTACACCTCGCAAAAACATGTTTCACCATCATAGTAAATATCTATCTAGTGGAATCAATAACAGGTGTAGGTACAAACAGGCAAAAGAGAAAGCACAGAAGAAATATTAACCAACAGATACTCTGAGAGAGATAATCACCACTGATATAAATAAAACAAATCTCTGAAAAAGGAACAATATCTGAACTGGAATACAAATGTCTCGACCTCGAACAAAAGAAATGACACTAAGGCACCCTGCCTTTACAAAACTAGAAATAATATCTCAATGTCTCATAAACAAAGTCGTCGTGGAGTCCTAACAAAGGTACTACTAATAAAATATCCATAAATAAGTCTAGTCAACTCCATCAAGCTACGGCTCTTCGTGCACCTGGCTCATTACCTAAAAATAGGGAAACAACGAGCGTCAAAGCGCTATAGCGAGTAACATCTCAACCAACCCCAAGGGGAAGGGCTAGTTGGATAGAAAATAACTGATAATATATATAGATAGATAGTCAAAACATCTGATCTGAAAACAAATGGAAGTTTGATATTTAGGAATTTACAACATGTGCGGGGATATCTCACCTTTCCATATGCTCATATTGTCGGATTTGTCCTAGTTTCCCTAGAGAAACATGTGATACCCCGAGCCTATTCATTGATAGGGATGTATTCTAATAACGTAGCCAAATACAACACGCTGCTCATTGGACTAAGTTTCACCAAAGAGCTGGGGTCGAATACCTTGAAGCTTTTAGCGATTCTTAACTAGTAGTCAACCAAAAGCGTGGAGAGTACAAAGTCAGAAACCAGAGCTTGATTCCATACCATAAAGTGGCGATTGAGATGGCAGACTCATTTGAAGGATTCTACATCGAGTACGTCTCGCGTCTCCAAAATACGTATGCAGATGCACTAGCGACATTAGCAGTGTCTCTGGTACAGCCTCTGTGATGCCCCTGGTTTCAACAAGGCTACAGTCCGAGGTGAAACCAAGAATGTCAAACCTGCCATGCACTACACCTCGCAAAAACATGTTTCACCATCATAGTAAATATCTATCTAGTGGAATCAATAACAGGTGTAGGTACAAACAGGCAAAAGAGAAAGCACAGAAGAAATATTAACCAACAGATACTCTGAGAGAGATAATCACCACTGATATAAATAAAACAAATCTCTGAAAAAGGAACAATATCTGAACTGGAATACAAATGTCTCGACCTCGAACAAAAGAAATGACACTAAGGCACCCTGCCTTTACAAAACTAGAAATAATATCTCAATGTCTCATAAACAAAGTCGTCGTGGAGTCCTAACAAAGGTACTACTAATAAAATATCCATAAATAAGTCTAGTCAACTCCATCAAGCTACGGCTCTTCGTGCACCTGGCTCATTACCTAAAAATAGGGAAACAACGAGCGTCAAAGCGCTATAGCGAGTAACATCTCAACCAACCCCAAGGGGAAGGGCTAGTTGGATAGAAAATAACTGATAATATATATAGATAGATAGTCAAAACATCTGATCTGAAAACAAATGGAAGTTTGATATTTAGGAATTTACAACATGTGCGGGGATATCTCACCTTTCCATATGCTCATATTGTAAATAGCTAACTATCAAATCCAACTACAATGTGGAGCAATACCTCCATCTCAAACTATATCAAAAATGCCCGGTCATATATCAAAGAATCTTGTTCAACTCATGAACTACTTCTACTATATGTTAGATAAGGCAAAAACCACTGAACGTCCAACACATGGACTACACGTAACAAATATCCAACACATGGACTAAAATAGCAAGGAGCCCAACATATGGATTATATATGACGCAAGTCCAACACATGGACTATATATAATGCAGGTCCAACACATGGACTATAAATACTACAGGTCCAACACATGGGCCGCAAGCTACGTGTCCAACACATAGACTGAAATAAGCAAATGTCCCACACATGGACTATATGATCAAGGTCCAACACATGGGCCAAGATAGATAAGTGTCCAACACATGGACTGCGATAGATTATCACTATAACATATATGTATACACTATTCACTGTCATGTCTCGGTGAATAAACTAGTCTCTAGTCTGTAGTTAACTCATGTACACAAATCTCAGTGTTTCACAACCCCAAATAACCCAAAAATCTTGCCAGCCACACGACGGATGCACAACAGAAGATGCAAAAAAACTGATTCACGATCGACCGTCGCGCCCAGCGCGGTCGACCGTGATCAAGACAGAAACTCACATATGACCTGTGCACGATACGCGGTCGACCGCCGCGCCCATCGTGGTCGACCGTGCAGCAACAAAACCCTATTTTCCATGTTTTGTTCTATGTGGTCCGATCTCAATATTCGTGTGTGATGTTTATGCATACTAGCAACCCTAAACATGTTATATTGCATATCTGAAACATGATATAAACAGTCTAATCACTATAGACAAGATAAAACAGTTTAAAACATGCATCTATATGTCGAAAACCTTCGAAAATAATTATTTTTCTTTCAAAACTCTTGTTATACTAAACACCAGTTCTAGAACTGTACTTAGGAAAATCATGGGTGATCTTTATTAACTGAAAGCATGTTCTTTTGCTACATACATTATAAAGATCAATTTTTTATACTCAAACTAGCATGTTAGGCTCATAAAAACTTTTGAAAACATCATTTAAAAGCATTTGAAAACTAGGTGCAGAGTTGGGCGAGATGAAACTCGCCTGAAAGGTGACGAACAACTGTGGGAAAGGTCGTGAGAAGGTTCTCCTTCGCTGAACGCCCCTGGATCTCTCTAGAACTCCCCGAAATCCTCATAAATCGCCCAAAGAACAAGCTAGGGTTTGCAAGAGGGTAGGGGGAGGCTACTAGGGTTTTCTCTAACAAAAAGGAGGTTCCCACGAATTAAATAATATATATATGAGCCCTCAAACCCGACCAGAAACCCAAAACCAAATCAGACTGGGAAAACAGTCTGGCCGATGTGCGGTCGACCGTCGCGCCCATCGCAGTCGACCGCACAGTAAAAATCTGCTGCGCCTAAACCTGGGCTCTGTGAGGTCGACCGCCGCGCCCAGCGCGGTCGACCGCGCAACAGCATTCTGCTGTGCATGCGCCATTCGTGTGCTGGTCTTTTCCACTTGATTTCTCTCGCATAAATACACTAGTTTGATCCCCAAACACTTGTTATCATACTCTTCCATGATATAAATATATATTTCATAATAAAACTCATTTATTAAATTCTACGGAGCTTTACATTCTTCCCCCTTAAAAGAATTTCGTCCTCGAAATTCCAAGATCGCATCTCAAACATTAATAATATGAGGAAATCACAACATCTCATAACTATCATATATAGACATAGCGGTATTTAAAGTTAACAGTCTAGATTGCAAATATTTATACCTTAATCCCTAAAAAATGGAAATAGTACGTCGGGCGAAAAAATCCAAACAAGGAACCCCCCATATATATACCATGTATTCCAAATGATTACGGATTAAGTGGTCATACCCCCATTCTAGTGTTAAAAATAAATACAACTTTCTAAAATCATCATGAATCATAAGAGAATAATATTCAAACAAATTACATACTCAAACAGGTGTAGGTAGTCGCGACGCATATCCTCCTCGCGCTCCCAAGAAATCTCCTCAGATCCTCTCCGGTTCCATTGGACTTTCACCAAAGGAATCACTTTATTTCTAAGTTTCTTGTCCTCTCTAGAAAGTATACAAACTGGGATCTCAATCATAGTCAAATCGTCCTGAAGCTCAATCCCCGGAGTATCCAATACTCGCTGCCTCTCCTCATCATGAAGGTTTTTCCTGAGCATAGAAATGTGAAATACATCGTGCACACTAGACATTGATGCTGGAAGATCTAGTCTATAAGAAACAGCCCCAATACGCTCAATGATTCGAAAAGGGCCAATATATCTCGGGGCTAGTTTCCCCCGTCTACCAAACCGCTGCACACCCTTCATCGGTGATACCTTCAACATGACATAATCTCCCTCCTGAAACTCTATAGGTCGCTGTCTATGATCTGCGTAGCTCTTCTGCCGGCTCTGGACAGCTAGAATACGCTCCCTAATCAATGCTACCTTTTCGATAGTCTGCCTCACCAGCTCTGGTCCAAGCAACAAGCTATCCTCCGGTTTTGCCCAACATATAGGGGATCTACAAGGTCTCTCGTATAGTGCCTCATATGGGGCCATACCAATAGTTGCTTGATAACTGTTGTTATAAGCAAACTCTATCAACGGAATGTGATCCTCCCAGCTTTCTTGGAAATCAATAACACAAGCTCGCAGCATGTCCTCTAACACCTGGTTCACTCTCTCAGTATGGCAATCTGTCTGAGGGTGGAATACACTGCTGTGCAATAACCTGCTGCCGAATGAGTCCTGAAAACTCCTCCAAAAGTGCGAGGTGAACACTAATCCTCGATCTGACACAATCGTATCTGGGACTCCGTGTAGTCGAACTATCTCCCGAATGAATATCCTCGCATATGCCTCGGCTGTATAAGTAGTCCTCACTGGAATAAAATGTGCTGACTTCATCAACCGATCCATAATCACCCAAACTGAGTCGTTCCCCTTCTTCGACTTCGGCAAACCCACAATGAAGTTCATCGAAATATCCGCCCACTTCCACTCTAGAATAGGTAAAGGCTGAAGTGTTCCTGCTGGTCTCTGGTGTTCTGCCTTCACTTGTTGACAGGTGAAACACTTAGCCACGAAATCTGTAATGTCTCTACGCATACCACTCCACCAGAAGTGTCTCCTCAAGTCCTTGTACATCTTAGTGGTCCCTGGATGTACTGTATATCGGGTACGATGTGCTTCATCAAACAGCTCCTTCTTTAGCTCCATACTGTCTGGCATAACTAATCGACCCTTCATTCGAAGGCCTCAATCTGCTCCAATGGTCTAATTATCCTTGGGCTCTTTGGAAATCTCCTCCTTCCGAATTTGAATCCAAGAGTCCTCTAACTGAGCTCTGACTACTCTGTCCTTCCAAGATGGCTGCACTGATATAGCTCCCAAGTATGCACTGGTCCCGCCAATCTCTGGCCTAAAGTCGAACTGGCTAAGAGTGAGAAGATCTCTATATAACGAGCACCTCAAAGTCGCAACCTGATGTCGACGCTTCCTACTCAAAGCATCTGCTACGACATTCTCCTTCCCCAGATGATACTGAATCGCGAACTCGTAGTCCTTGATGAACTCAATCCATCGCCGCTGCCTCTAACTAAGTTCCTTCTGGGAGAAAATGTACTTCAAACTCTGATGGTCTGTGAAAAGCTCGAACTGAACTCCATATAAATAGTGTCTCCACGCCTTTAGCGCGAATACAACCGATGCTAACTCCAAATCATGAGTGGGTTGTTCTGCTCATGAACTCTTAACTGCCGTGAGATGTATGCTACTACCCTCTGAGTCTGCATCAGAACACCTCCCAAACCTGCTAATGACGCATCTGTGTATACAACAAATGTCCTGTCACTGCTCGGAATAGTAAGAACTGGCGTCGTAGTCAACTTATCCTTCAAGGTATCAAAAGCCTTCTGGCACTCCGTGCTCCAAATGAACTGTACACCCTTCTTTGTGAGGCGTGTAAGTGGCATCACAATCTTCAAGAAGTCCTGAATGAACTTCCTGTAATATCCGACCAATCCCAAAAAGCTACGAATCTTGGTTACCATCTTCGGCGGTTCCCATTCAAGTACTGCTGAAACTTTAGTTGGGTCTACCGCTATACCCTCCTTGCCGACAATATGGCCAAGAAACCTGACCTCAGAAATACAAAACTCACACTTGCTGAACTTAGCATATAGCTAATGTTCACGCAAGGTCTGCAAAGCCAAACGTAGATGATGCTCATGCTCCAACTCCGATCTCGAATAGATAAGAATATCATCAATGAATACAATCACGAACTGATCCAAAAATGGACGGAAGACCCGGTTCATCAAATCCATAAATACCGCGAGTGCATTGGTCAACCCAAATGGCATAACCAAAAACTCGAAGGACCCATATCGAGTCAGAAAGGCGGTCTTGGGAATATCCATCTCCCGGACCCACAACTGATGATAACCAGAACGAAGATCAATCTTCGAGAAACACTACGCTCCCCACAGCTGATCAAACAAGTCATCAATCCGAGGCAAAGGGTATTTATTCCGAATAGTGACCTTGTTCAACTCACGGTAGTCGATACACAATCACATACTACCATCCTTCTTCTTTACGAAGAAGACCAGCGCTCCCCACGGAGAATGACTCAGACGAATAAAGCCCTGAGCTAACAACTCATCCAACTGTGTCTGTAGCTTCCTCATCTAAGCAGGTGTCATACGATAGGATGCTCGGGATATCAGGGCTATGCCCGGCTGCAACTCAATACAGAACTCAACCTCTCTCACTGGAGGTAACCCAAGTATGTCCTGAAAGACATCCTGAAAATCCAAGACAACTCTAGTATCGCATATATCCGCACTCTGATCCCGCAGCATCACCTCCTCGATGTACACCAGTAATGACTCCGCAAACTGGTTCCCCTGGGAGGTTGCCACAACTAACTCGGACCCATCGGATGCTCGCAACTTGACTGTTTCGCAAAACAGTCGATACTGAAATGGTTGGAAGATAGTCAATCCATACCAAGAATAACATCGAACTCCGACATGCTCAACACTATCAGGTTGACAACAAACTCAGACTCATCTAAGCTGATGACACACCTCCTAAAAATGCTCTCTAAGAGCGATACCTCACCTAGAGGGGTGGAAACTGACAAAGGAATGTCTAGAGGCTAAGCTACAAGCTGAAGTCTACTCATAAAGGCATAAGATATGAAAGAGTGCGAAGCTCCTGAATCAAAAAGAAAACGAGCTGGAAAGGAGTTCACTGAGAACGTACCCTCCACTACGGTTCCACTCACCCCATAATCACGAGGGACTACTGTATAAACTCTGCCGGTGGCCTGAACCTGCTCCGCGGCTGGAGGTGGAGCATATGGAACTACCTGTCCCTGAGGGATCTCCTGAACTGCACAAACCTACCCCTCAATCTTTGGTACTACTGGCAGTACCTCTAGCCTCCCCTGCTGGCCCTGACCTCAGCCCTGGAATCTGTCCTGCTACTCATTCTGCCCTCTCCCTAGCTGTGCTCCTGC
The DNA here is from genome assembly GCF_001876935.1 of Asparagus officinalis. Taxonomy (NCBI): domain Eukaryota; kingdom Viridiplantae; phylum Streptophyta; class Magnoliopsida; order Asparagales; family Asparagaceae; genus Asparagus; species Asparagus officinalis. The sequence continues at coordinate 47,068,370 of NC_033798.1, forward strand.
TGGTGCACTGTGACACTCTGATGCCTTGTGCCCAATCTTGCAATAGTTATAGCATGCACCCTGAAACTTACGCTGCTGAGGTGCTCTCTGATCATGCTGAGGTCCTCTCCTATGAGGGCCTTGCTGTTGCTGCTACTGCTGCTGGGGTCCTGAGAAAGGTCTCTTATTCTTATTCTTTTCCTTGCTGCTACCCTCCTTGTCCTTCTGGAACATGGCTGACTCATTCTCCTGAGAGATGGCAGCATCCGCTACCTCTCGAACTGAATAAAACCTCCTAGAAACGAGGTATCGACGAAGACCGGGGCGAAGTCCTGCTAGAAACATCTGAACCTGGCGCTCTCCGGTCTGCCACATGCCCGTGAAATGAAGTAGACTCATAAATCTGCTCTCAAAATCCGCTACTGACATGTCTCCTTGAGTCAATCTGGATAACTCAAGCTCTTTCTTGGCCCGTGCCGTGGAAGAGATAAACTGCTCATCAAAGAAAAAGGTGAAGTCCTCCTAGGTGAGCGTCATCCTCTGATCTGGAGTAAACTACAACCGATACCATCTCCCTGCATCTCCCTTGAGACTGTAAGATGCCAGCCTCTCTCCTTCTGAACAGATGTCACATTCAGAATCTCAAGAATGTTACTCACATCCTCCTTCCACTTATGCGCTGCTAGTGAATCTGATGATCCCTGAAACTCTGGCGCTCTCATTTTCTGATATCTCTCCACCAGATGAAGCCAAGTCTCCTGCTCTGCTGCTCTATCCGTAACTACCTGTGGAGTAGGTGCTGGTGTGTTCCCCTAGAAACCCTCAGCAACTAGAAAAGCTGGTACAACCGGTGGTGGAACTACTGGTGGTAGTGGTAGGGTGATGTGACTCGTCACAAGCTCCACTAGAGTTGCCATCCTCACGGCTATAGGAGCCATCAGATCTATCAAATATTAGGGAGCCTGCTGCGTCTCTGGTGGAGCCTACTGCAGCTCTGGTGGAGCCTACTGCGGCTCTGCCTGACCAACTCTCCGGGTACTATGTCTACTGCGTCCTGCCATCTGAGCACACAAAAGAAGGTTTATGAGTCCTCAAACAAAACACATATGGATCTCGTATAAATAGAGAGTTCATATCATATATCGTTCACGCAAATACTTTTAATATCACAAAAAAAATATTCAAAATTTTTGAATACGCGTATATAACGTCCTCATTCATTCTAGGAAATTCTTAGAGGGCTCTATACATGAATCCTAAGAAACTCTATTCTAACTCCACGACTCGACACAGAATGATCCTAAGGATACTGGAACTAGAGCTCTGATACCAACTGTGACACCCCTGGTTTCAACAAGGCTGCAGTCCGAGGTGAAACCAAGAATGTCAAACGTACCATATAATACACCGCGCAATAACATGTTTCACCATCACAGTAAATATCTATCTAGGGGAATCAATAACAGGTGTAGGTACAAACAGGCAAAAGAGAAAGCACAGAAGAAATATTAATCAACAGATACTCTGAGAGAGATAATCACCACTGATATAAATAAAACAAATCTTTGAAAAAGGAATAATATATGAACTGGAATACAAATGTCTCGACCTCGAACAAAAGAAATGACACTAAGGCACCCTGCCTTTACAAAACTAGAAATAATATCGCAATGTCTCATAAACAAAGTCATCGTGGAGTCCTGACAAAGGTACTACTAATAAAATATCCATAAATAAGTCTAGTCAAGTCCATCAAGCTACGGCTCTTCGTGCACCTGGCTCGTTACCTGAAAGTGGGGAAACAACGAGCGTCAAAGCGCTATAGCGAGTAACATCTCAACCAACCCCAAGGGGAAGGGCTAGTTGGATAGAAAATAACTGATAATATATATAGATAGTCAAAACATCTGATCTGAAAACAAATGGAAGTTTGATATTTAGGAATTTACAACATGTGCGGGGATATCTCACCTTTCCATATGCTCATATTGTAAATAGCTAACTATCAAATCCAACTACAATGTGGAGCAATACCTCCATCTCAAACTATATCAAAAATGCTCGGTCATATATCAAAGAATCTTGTTCAACTCATGAACTACTTCTACTATATGTTAGATAAGGCAAAAACCCACTGAACGTCCAACACATGGACTACACGTAACAAATATCCAACACATGGACTGAAATAGCAAGGAGCCCAACACATGGACTATATATGATGCATGTCCAACACATGGACTATATATGATGCAGGTCCAACACATGGACTATATATACTGCAGGTCCAACACATAGGCCGCAAGCTACGTGTCCAACACATGGACTAAAATAAGCAAATGTCCCACACATGGACTATATGATCAAGGTCCAACACATGGGCCAAGATAGATAAGTGTCCAACACATGGACTGCATTAGCTAAGTGTCCAACACATGGACTGCGATAGATTATCACTATAACATATATGTATACACTATTCACTATCATGTCTCGGTGAATAAACTAGTCTCTAGTCTGTAGTTAACTCATGTACACAAATCTCAGTGTTTCACAACCCCAAATAACCCAGAAATCTTGCCAGCCACACGACGGATGCACAACAGAACGATACAGAAAAACTGATTCACGGTCGACCGCCGCGCCCAGCGCAGTCAACCGTGATTAAGACAGAAACTCACATATGACCTGTGCACGTTACGCGGTTGACCGCCGCGCCCATCGCGGTCGACCGTGTAGCAACAAAACCCTATTTTCCATGTTTTGTTCTATGTGGTCCAATCTCGATATTCGTGTGTGATGTTTATGCATACTAGCAACCCTAAACATGTGATATTGCATATCTGAAATATGATATAAATAGTCTAATCACTATAGACAAGATGAAATAGTTTAAAACAAGCATCTATATGACGAAAACCTTCGAAAACAATTATTTTTCTTTCAAAACTCTTGTTATACTAAACACCAATTCTAGATCTGTACTTAGGAAAATCATGGGTGATTTTTATTAACTGAAAGCATGTTCTTTTGCTACATACAATATAAAGATCAACTTTTTATACTCAAACTAGCATGTTAGGCTCATAAAAACTTTTGAAAATATCGTTTAAAAGCATTTGAAAACTAGGCAGAGTTGGGCGAGATGAAACTCGCCCGAGAGGTGATGAACAACTGTGGGAAAGGTCGTGAGAAGGTTCTCCTTCGCTGAACGTCGCTGGATCTCGCTAGAACTCCTTGAAATCCTCCAAAATCGCCCAAAGAACAAGCTAGAGTTTGCAAGAGGGTAGGGGAGGCTACTAGGGTTTTCTCTGACAAAAAGGAGGCTCTCACGAATTAAATAATATATATATGAGCCCTCAAACCCGACCCAAAACCCAAAACCAAATCAGACTGGGAAAACAGTCTGGCCGCTGTGCGGTCGACCGTCGCGCCCATCGCGGTCGACCGCGCAGCAGCATTCTGCTATGCATGCTCCATTCGTGTGCTGGTCTTTTCCACTTGATTTCTCTCGCATAAATACTAGTTTGATCCCCAAACACTTGTTATCATACTCTTCCATGATATAAATATATATTTCATAATAAAACTAATTTATTAAATTCTACGGGGCTTTACAGCCTCCCAACACTGAACAATTGGTTACCCTAAGGACTCACCAACTCTTCATACCAGAATGTGCCTTGGATGCAAAAGAAGCGCATGCGACCGGAACTAAACTCGAGCCTCGAGATTGGTGATTCATCATTATCGACTACGTCGTGCATGGTATTTTGCCGCAAGATATAACAGAAAGAGACTCGGTCCGATGAAGAGCGCCGAGATTTTATTATAACACGGCGTCCTAGATACTATATCGTCACATACGACGGTTTGCTACTCCGATGCCTTTCAACCAAAGAAGCGGAAGAGGCTCTCAAAGAAGTGCACGACGGAACCTGTGGTGCACATCAGCCCGATCCCAAGCTCTGCGATCGTCTCAGAAGAATAGGATATTATTGGCCAATCATGGTGAAGGACACAGTTGATTACGCCTGGCGGTGTCATGCGTGCTAAGTGCATGCAAACTACATGCACCAACCCCCCGAGCATTTACACCCTTCGGCCACTTCATGGCCATTTGAGACATGAGGAATGGACATCATTGGCCATATTTTCCCACCATCGGTTGAAGGCGACCATTTCATCTTGGCGATTACTGATTATTTCTCCAAGTGGGCCGAATCTATTTTGCTCAGAGGAGTAAAGACGAGCAACGTCATCGCATTCATCAAACACCACATTATTTATCGATATGGTGTGCTGAGGCGAATCGTGCATGACAACAGCCCTCAGTTTGTCAGTAATGCCTTCATCGGATTTTGCAGGAAGTTTAGGATTGAAGACGTTTCATTAACGACATACAATCCTACCGCAAACGGATTGGCTGAGGCCTTTAACAAAACAATCATAAAGATTTTGTCAAAGCTTGTGAGAACTAACAAGCGAGAGTAGGATGACAAACTTGGCAAAGTTCTCTGGGCCTATCGCACCACAATCTGCACGCCTACTGGTGCAACCCCGTATTCTCTAGTATATGGGTGTGAAGCCGTCCTCCTGTTAGAGATTTAAATTCCATCCCTGCGTATTGCTCTTGCAACGGGGATGACGACCGATGAACAACATCAGAAACATCTTGAAGAACTCGAGGCGTTAGATGAAAAGCATCTAGAAGTTCAATAGCAGATTTAGTTTTCTACCAATCCAGAATCTCCAGAGCTTTTGATAAGAAAGTCCAACAACAGAGTTTTAAAGAAGGAGATTTGGTCCTTGCCGTTCGACAACCGATGATCATCAATTCCAAAAAGAAGGGAAAATTCTAACCCAAATGAGAAGGATCATTCGTGGTAGAGACAGTTTACTTAAACAACGCATATCGTCTGGTCACTCAAAACGGTGATAAGATTATGATGCCAATAAATAGGAAGTTCCTGAAAAAGTACTATCCGTAGTATGTTCGGGATAACCTATTTAACGAGAAGTTCCTGTAGAACGATATTCACGGTGTTCCTAAGGATAACCTAAGATCGGCTGACTATCCAAGATCAAAACTAATTGTCTGGATAAGTCATTCTTATCACAATAAAATGATGATTAAGAACATCACGTTGTATTTTGGAGCCTTTGATAATCACATTTTATTACAATTTTTATACCCTCATTATCTATTTTATATGAATAAATATACCACTAATAATTGCGTTTATCTGTTAATTGCAGGTTAATGATGAATAAATCTCAAACTCTAATATCTCAACAAAAACGCCTTGATTTAATGAAGAAATGAAGCCCATGAAGCCAAATGAATTCTTTCAAATAATTCAAAGCCCAATGGAAAATCAAGAGAAAATACCAAGCCCAAAAATCCAAGTCAAAGCCCAAGACACAAGCCCAAAAGACAAGAGTTCTGCGGACAGCAACAGGAGAAGAGCAGGCATCGATGCCTGCATCGATGCCTGTATCGATGCCCGCATCGATACCCCTATCGATGCGGGTATCGATACTGACGTCCAGGCAGTTTCTCCTCTTTGTTGAATGATGAGGATGGAGATGAAGAGCAATTTGAAGGTTTGCATTTCTTTTCTCTTTTATTTCTTTTTAGTAATTTCTTTATTATTGCTTATTAGTTAGATTTAAATTCATGCTTGTAGTGTAGATTTATTTTCTTGTCTTTTTTATTTCTTTTTGCACTTTAATTTGTAGAGTAGATTTATTTTTCTTGCATTTAATTTCTGCAATTTATTTTGTAGTTTAGATTTTTATTTTCTTTGTAATTAGATTTATTTCTTGTTCATAGTTTAGATTTTTCTTTTCTTTTTAATTTTGTAATTAGTCTTCTTTTTCTTGTTTTTATTTCTTAAGATGTGAATTTAATTCTTGTAGGAATCTTAGAATTGTATGAAACTAGTCTAATTTCTTTTATATTGTATGAATTATTCTCTTGTACTTAAAATGTTCATGTTTAGGATAATCAACTAGAGAACTAATCGGTAGAAGAAGAATTTGATAATCTATGCTTATCTTAAATGGTTTGATAGGTTATGCTTATGAATTCTAGGATTATTATCATGTTGTTGTTCTTATCATGAATAGTAATTTTAACTTAGATGATAATTTGATAGGTTACACTTTCCTTAAATGGTTTGATAATCTATGCTTAATAAATCTAAGTTGAAATATGATAAAAAGAGAATAGTTTATATTTTGTAATTGAAATTGGTTAGTGGATTATATTCTAGATTTCTTACCTCTTTTGAATCCTTCATCTTAACTTTCTTAAATTTTCTTTTCATTTTTGGTTTTATTTCTTGATTTTATTAATTCATATTTCTTGCCTTATGATTTCATTTATTCTTTAATTCTTCCTTCTCTCCTCTAAAATTTAATTTATTATCTTTTGCATATATTCACAACAATCACTCATCATATTCACACTTATTCTTTATTCCTAATTGTCACGCACAAAATATAAGAACCAAGTTTAATAATCTCTTAAAATCACCTTCTTCGTGGGATCGATATCTTTTTATACTATAACTTGATAAGTTGTGCACTTGCAATTTTGGTACATAATTATGCCGCATCAAGTTTTTGGCGCCGTTGCCGGGGAAGGTGCTAAAATAGGATTTTATTAACTTGATTCTTTAACTTGTGTATTTTTCTTGTGAAGGAACCGCTTGGAGCTTGAAAATCTTGGATTGAAGATCAAGAATTTGGAGCATTGCTTTCGGGTAAGTCTTCTTTCTAGTTTTCAATTCCACCCTCTTTAGCTAGCTTCACAATTAGAGACAATTAGGATTTAAAAAAAAGATTTTATTTTTGTTGACCATAATAAAATCCACCTTTCACTTGGACATTAACTAACAAGATAATAAATTCAAACAAGAGCTCTCTTCTCACATTTGAGTGTTGTTGACCATAATTAAACCCCTTCTCACATTTGATTGTTGTTGACCATAATTAAAAAAATATAAAGATTTTCTTTTTATCATCCTTTTTAGTCGCTTTTAATTTCTAGGGTTGCATTTCATATAGTTAGTAGGAATTCACCAAAGTGATTTGAGCATCTTGGTTTGGCACACATAAAAATATTTTTTTAAGGGCAAAATCCCATAATCAAGATAAGGTGGGGATTTCATCACCCTTTCCTTAGCCCAAAATCACTAATTCCTCACTACACAACCCAAGCCTAATAGAACTCATTAGACGTTGGCCCTAAGGAATCGAGCTCAATAAGGAACAAGAAATCCTTAAGTGAACCGGTTTAAGTTTTCTCAGATTAGTTGGTGTCTAAGGCAAGGTTTAGGGGTTGCGTAAAGCGCTCCGCAAGGAAAGAGGTACTTAATTGATCTTTGATCACCCTCTAGTACTATCCTTACCTGGCTAACTACCTAGGTAAAACTTTGATCTTTTCACTATAGGAATTTTTTGGTTAGGAGCTGGTCTAGTTGAGTTAGGCTAAACCCTAGAGTTAGAGTTGATTGAAAAGTGATTGATTTGATTTGTTTTAGTTAGGATTTTTCTTTTTCTTTATCTTCTCATATTTAAAAAAAAACTAATTATCTTTCCTTTAAAAAAAAAACTAATTCTCTTTCCTTAAAAAAAAAAACTAAATTTTTTTTTCTTTCTTTAAAAAAAAAAAATTTGCTTTCCTGGGATAATTTTCCTCCTTTTATCTAAAAAAAAACAAACTTTTTAAAAGAAAAAATAAGTAGGATTTATTTTAATTAGGTTTTTCCTTTCTCTTTTCAAAAAAAAAAAAACTATTTTTTCCCTTATTTTGTTTTTCACATATAAAACAAAAGAAGAAATATTTCGGAAAAAATAATAATACATATATAGATATATACAAAAAAAAAAGAAAAAAATATATATATACATATTTTCTCACCTTTTTGTTTTTCACTTAAAAAAAACAAAACAAAAACAAAAACAAAAACAACAACAAAATTTTAGGCCCAAAAAGAAAAAAAATATATAAAAATAAATAAGTGTTGGCCCAAGATCTGAGGCCCAGAAACGAAAAAAAAAAGAAGAAAAAAAAAACCGTGTTGGGCCGGCTGGCCCAAGAGCTATCAGTTGAGGCATCGATGTCAGCATCGATGCCCGCATCGATGCCAGCATCGATGCCCGCATCGATGCTGGTATCGATGCCCATTACCTCCAGCTCTTAACACCGAATCCCAAGCCCCTTTCTCCTCTTTTCTTTTAACTCATCTCCCCAAAACCCGAATTTCCCCCCCCCCTCAAACCCTAATTCACCCACACAAGATCAAGCACATTTTGGGTAATTTCTTGGTCTTCTTCCACCTCCAATCATCTCCCCAAGGTATGATTTCTAAACTTGATCTTGTAATTTTTTTCTCATGGATGAATTGGTGAATGAATCTTGGGTAGTAATGAATGATTATCATATTTTGTGTTGATTCATGATCAATTTAGGGTTTAATTTGGGGATTTGCCAAAAAAAATTAGGGATTTTTGTTCAAAATCCGAAAATTGGGGGGTGTTTATTCAAAACCCGAAAATTGGAGGGGGGTTTTTGCAAATCTAAAAATTTATTGGGGGTTTGAACTTAGGATATCTTGTTCAAAAATCTGAAAAAAAAAGAAAGAAAATTTTTTAGGGGTGTTTTGTGCAAAATCGAAAATTTCAAAAAAAAAAGGGTGTTTCATGCAAAATCCGAAAATTCTTAGGGTTTTGTGCAAAAACACAAAAAAATCTGAACTTGGAAATCAATTGAAGAGATCTTGTACAAATATCTAAAAAAAAAAAAAATTTGTAAAATCGAAAAAAAAGGGGGTGTTTTATGCAAATCCAAACTTCTTGGGGGTTTCATGAAAAAATACGAAATTGGGCTGTGGGTTGTTTTGTGCCAAACCAAAAACTTTCAGACCTCCAACTTGGGTGCAGAACGATTGATTTACAAATTTGAATTTGGGGGTGCTTTATGCAATATATGAAACTTGAATTTGGGGTGTTTTGTGCAAATTTCGAAAATTCAAATATTCAAAGTTCAATAAAATGTGAGTAATTGGTCAGATAAAAGTTTAATTGGATACTTCTCACATTCGGAAATTTGTACCGGATATTTTATTCAACAAGTGCACGGTTTAGCTTATAATTGTCATTTCAACATGTATGTTTCACCGATCAAGTTATCAAAAATTTTTTTTTTGTTCTCAAAGAATAATTTTGAGGGAATTTATTGTCAATTCTGATAACTTGAAATTAACTCATGTTGAACAATTTGTAGCTAAATAAAAAAAAATTTATTATTTTTTTTTTTTTTCCCTTTTTCTTTTCTTTTCTTTTTCTGTAGATGCCTCCCAGAAAGAAATCTCGAGCAAGTTCATCATCATCTGATCCATCTGATACCGACATAGATAGACCTACTATTTTAGCTAGAATTGTGGGTCTTAACATTCATTTTGAGAGGGGATTTCAGATGAGTGCACTGCATACATATCATTCCACAGTCACCATGTTATCTGCAGTAGGTCTTAGGAGCATGATGACTAAACCCTTAGAAAAAGCCAACATTTCATTAGTGCATGAGTTCTATTCTGGATGGGAGATTGATCCAGATAGAGAATATTCAGCTTTTTCTATCGTGAGGGGTGTTAGGGTTATTTTCGATCTTTCCACTATCCGTGCTACCCTTGACCTTGCAGAGCCACCCACTGATGTACCAGATTACTTCCATTTAGCCTCCACTTTACAGCCTGGTACACCAGAATACAACAACATGTCTGCAACCTTGTGTGGGAGGGTCTTTACATCTAGTTTCGGTTCAGGAAATCTCAAACCAGAATATAGATTACTTAATCTTTTCCTGAACTTTGATTTGAAACCCACCACTGCATACTCCGTCATTACCCCACACGATATTCTCCTTCTCTTTTGGATAGCCACTGGTCAGCGATTTGATATAGCGAGGATTATATTTATATGGATGCGCTCATCAGTGGAGAATGTGTTAGATTGGGTCAGGACACAGTCTGCATCACGTACTCAGCTCATTTACCCCTATTTCATCACTAGACTCTGCCATAGATTTCATGTTCCAGTATTCGCAGAGGATAGGTTAGAAGCAGGGAAGGGGTTACTAAATGATCAGACTGTGAGGAGGAGCATTTCAGGGCGAGATCAGTCCGGTCCTTCAGGTAGAGAGCCTCCTCAGCACCAGCCAGCTACACATGACCCCACTCGAGAGGAGATGGATACGATGCGGAGTCGCATGGACAGAATGCAGATACAGATACACAGGATGCAGCGGCATATACACGAGATGCATGGTCAGATCAGCTACTCTACCGATACCCTGGCATATTTGGCGAGAGGATGGCAGAGAGAACATGGAGATACAGATGGACCTCCACCTGAGCTTCATAGTTATATCACACCATTTCAGCCAGATGATTTCCCAGGAGAGGATGAGGCGGGACCGAGTTCAGCAGCTACCGCTGATGATGTGGATGACGATATATCAGGAGATGAGCAGTGAGGGATGTTCTTTCTACTTTACCCAGTCTTTGATTTTTTTTGGCATGTACTTATTAAACTGTGATATTTTGGATATTATGTGCATTGAGGACATTGCAAAGTCTGGGTATGGGGGTGTAAGCTAGTTAAGCTTTTGTTTTGCTAGTTAGTATTTTGTTTTAGTATTTTTTTTTCTCTCTCTCTCTCTCTCAGCATTTATCTTTTGTTAGTAAAAAAAAAAAAAAAAAGATTCACTTGCCAAATTAATAGAGTTAAGTAATAATTGATCAAATTGATAGATTTTAAATTTTCTAATTCTTAGTTAGTGACATATTCAAGTTCACCTTTTATGATAACTCCAAATAAAATTCTTAAGAAATGATTTTTCAACTAGTATACTTTACTTAAGTCTTACCTTAGATTTTTAATTAAAAATAATGAAATTTTTGCATGCTTAACTTAGAGTTGAAAATATTTTTTCAAGTTATCTTGATTTACACAATTTTTTTTAAGACTATATATACTTACACATATATATATTAAAAAAAAACTAACCTTATAAAAGAAGAGTGCGAAAAATGGACACCAAAAAAAAAAAACTCTTAAATTCAAGGTGATTCTATCTTATAAAGCCTAAGTTGACTGAGCAATTAAGCCAATGAGTATCTCTATACTTAATCACCTAAGCCCAATTGGGTTGGGATTCATTGGCCCAAAACTCGTTAAATGGTCACTTAGAAAGCCCGTTAAAATAGAAAACAATCACCAAGAATTAGAGAGTGGAAAAAAAATTCCTCATTATCTATTTTATATGAATAAATATACCACTAATAATTGCTTTTATATTTAATTGCAGGTTAATGAAGAATAAATCCTAAAAATCCCATCTCTCAACAAAGGCCCGTGAGTGAATGAAGAAATAAGAGAAATTCAAGAAGCCAAAGTGAAATATTTGAATTTTAAAAGCCCAAATGTCCCAAATGTCCATGGCAGCTCCTCCTCTCTTTTCACAAATGAATTTCGAATTTTTGGAGGCCCAAAACCCATCAAGAAACTCAACCAATTCTCAAGTGAAATATAAGGATGTAAAGGCCCAAAGCCCATCAAATGAATACACCAAATCAAGCTCCATTAGACCGGATTATGCTGCAGCTGAAAATCAAATGAAATGAATGGACCGGTCTTGAAACTTTGGGACTGCAGCTTTGATTTTTTTCTCTTCATGGACCGAATTAAATGCTGCTGGAGATTGGATTTGTAAATGGGCCGGATTTTTATTTTTGAAAATCAAATGCTCATCACTTGAATGGGCCGAAACTCTAAGTGGACTTGATTGCTTCAATTTTTGAAAATGAAATAGCTAAACACTCCATGACCAGACTTGAGGTGGAGTTGAAATCACAGCAAAGAGTTGGGCCGAAATTGTGATCGGACTTGGGCTTGGAATTTGCAAGAAAATTCTTTTGAAAATCAAATGAACATGGGCTCAAGAATTGGATTTTGATTTTCTTTTGAAAATCAAATAAATCAAAGGTGGAGATTGTTGCTTGGGGCTCAAGACAAATCCAATGGCTCATATTCATTGAAGATTACTATAAATAGGGGTAGAGAGTGAGGGGTTAGAGGTGTGAAAATTTTGTAAACTCCTTTTGGAGAGGAGGGCTACTCTTAATTGAGAAGGCCTTCCAAAAATTGTAACTTTAGTTGCAATTAATAAAAATAATTTTTTCCTCTTTAAATTTGTTCTTTCTCCTCTTTGTTGAATGATGAGGATGGAGATGAAGAGCAATTTGAAGGTTTGCATTTCTTTTCTCTTTTATTTCTTTTTAGTAATTTCTTTATTATTGCTTATTAGTTAGATTTAAATTCATGCTTGTAGTATAGATTTACTTTCTTGTCTTTTTTATTTTCTTTTTGCACTTTAATTTGTAGAGTAGATTTATTTTTCTTGCATTTAATTTCTGCAATTTATTTTGTAGTTTAGATTTTTATTTTCTTTGTAATTAGATTTATTTCTTGTTCATAGTTTAGATTTTTCTTTTCTTTTTAATTTTGTAATTAGTCTTCTTTTTCTTGTTTTTATTTCTTAAGATGTGAATTTAATTCTTGTAGGAATCTTAGAATTGTATGAAACTAGTCTAATTTCTTTTATATTGTATGAATTATTCTCTTGTACTTAAAATGTTCATGTTTAGGATAATCAACTAGAGAACTAATCGGTAGAAGAAGAATTTGATAATCTATGCTTATCTTAAATGGTTTGATAGGTTATGCTTATGAATTCTAGGATTATTATCATGTAGTTGTTCTTATCATGAATAGTAATTTTAGCTTAGATGATAATTTGATAGGTTACACTTTCCTTAAATGGTTTGATAATCTATGCTTAATAAATCTAAGTTGAAATATGATAAAAAGAGAATAGTTTATATTTTGTAATTGAAATTGGTTAGTGGATTATATTCTAGATTTCTTACTTCTTTTGAATCCTTCATCTTAACTTTCTTAAATTTTCTTTTCATTCTTAGTTTTATTTCTTGATTTTATTAATTCATATTTCTTGCCTTGTGATTTCATTTATTCTTTAATTCTTCCTTCTCTCCTCTAAAAATCAATTTATTATCTTTTGCAAATATTCACAACAATCACTCATCACATGCACACTTATTCTTTATTCCTAATTGTCACGCACAAAATATAAGAACCAAGTTTAATAATCTCTTAAAATCACCTTCCTCGTGGGATCGATATTTTTTATACTATAACTTGATAAATTGTGCACTTGCAATTTTGGTACATAATTATGCCGCATCAGCCTTCTTTCGTCGAGATGAGATTTGATGACCCCATTCGATCAATCTTTTCTCATGAAACCCCCACAGTTAAGTTGTGGAGTGCTTGATGACTTATGATCCTCCACCATAAAATCCTTCATCGATCAAACCAAAATGACGGTGGGCCCACCAAATTCTTCGTGATTAAATCCACCCAAACTCCCACTGTGTCCAAGCCTTTGACAGTCCCACTGTTGAGGTCTGATGTGACACCCACATCTTCGAGTTTATCTTTACCCTAAAAGAAGACCTGTAGATAGAATATAAAATTCTTCCTCTCTCGCATCGGGTTCGTCTTTACCCCAAAAGAAGACCTGGAGATAGGATATAAAATTCTTCCTCTCCAAGCATTGGGTTCGTCTTTGCCCTAAGAAAAGACACAATCTTTCCACACAATCAAAATCCATGTCTTTGAGGCATGTGAGATTTTATTTCGAACCCTGAGTAGGGATAAGTCTACGCCTAACACGCGTTGCCATTTAGTCTTTTCTGTGAAAATAACACCAGGATTCATGGCTGGAGGAATTTATCTTAATCCTCAAACCGAGATAAGTTTGTGCCTAATACGCGCTGCCGGGTTGTATGCTCTCGTGAAAACGACCAAGTCTACGTATTCAACATCGTAGCAACCAAAATCCATGCCTTTTAGGCATGGGGGATTTTATCTCGAACCCTGAGTAGAGATAAGTCTACGCCTAACACGCGTTGCCATTTAGTCTTTTCTTTGAAAAAGACACCAGGATTCGTGCCTGAAGGAATTTATCTCAATCCTCAAACCAAGATAAGTCTGCACCTAATACGCGCTGTCGGGTTGTACGTTCCCATGAAAACGACCAAGTCTATGTATTCAAAATCATAGCACAAAGTCTAAAAGAATTCATTCTTTTAGCACAACGTTATATGTGAAATGGGTTTCAACAATTCACATGCTAGCCCGATTCAAACGGTAATCGGTAAAGGCACGTCAAATCCGTTGATGGCTGAGGGTTTGTCAAAAATCTTATGAGCATCCCGTAAGGGCTGATTAAGTCTATATATTCAAAATCATAGCGCTAAGTCTAAAAGAATTCATTCTTTTAGCACAACATCCCATGCAGAACGGACTTAAATAATTTGCATGCTAGCCCGATTCAAAAGGTAACCGATAAAGGCATACCAAATCCGTCGATGGCTGAGGATTTGCCAAAAATCCTATAGGTGTTGTGGTTATTCATCCTAGATTGGATAATGATCATAATAAAGAAAAGAGTGCGTTAAGTAAAAGACTTTGTTTCATTAATAAAGTCAAAATGAAAATACAAAAGTGGAAACTATCACTCCGAGTACAATCCGTGACTGAGGATCCGATGTTCCAACATAGAGAGATCGTCGGCAAATCTCCGCTCAAGTTTAGCCTGCAACTCAGCCCGAATGGAATCTTCAGATGTGTCTAGTGTCTTCGCGGATGCGCTCCTCAACTTAGCCAACTTCTCTTCTTTAGGCTCCAGCTTCTCCAATGTCTGTCTTCGAGAGTCTTCAGCATTGGCTAAGTCGTCCTAAAGAATAGCTCAAGATTCTTCAGCGTACTTTAAGGCCTTCTTGAGTTTAGCTATCTCCTCGTCGGCCGAAGCTAAAGAGCTAAGTAATTCAGCCTTAGTCTTGTCCTTCCTCAAGAGATTAGCCTTCATCTGCATAACATAGCTCTCTTATGACTGAAGATCATGTCCAATGGATGCTCTGAAGTTATGCCACTGCTTCAACTCAGATTTCAACTGAGTAGCAACAAAAGAGGAAACACCTCTAGTCCTCCGCTCCCCTAACTCTTGGGATTCGTGCTCCAGTACGGCAAGATCTGCAATGAGGGAATTAGCTAGCTCTGGGTACCCCTCCTCTCTAATCATCATCATATGACAGTCAAGAGATCGTCTGTACTGATCTAAACAGAATCCATGATGAACGATCCTCTTGACCATCTTGCCCAAGAAGGTAAGGAAACTCTCAAGATCTATCCAGAACATGTCTGTGCCCAGATCGGTATCAAATAGTAAGGCCATAATGCGCTCATATGGAAACAATGAAAACCCTACAAATAATCATATAGAAGAATAAGAAACTTTAGAACATTATGGGAAAACTTAGAGCAAGTTATGAACTCACCAGCGCCAGCAGTGTTAGCCCTTATGTTTTGATGATGTTCTTACAACCACCATTATTGGTACTAATGGCTTATTGAGTG
>NC_033798.1:47084921-47088066 GCF_001876935.1 Asparagus officinalis
CTTGAAGCAGTTTGCCAGCTACTTGTTTCAGAACTTGGAGGGTGATTCTAGTGCGCCCATTCATGAATTGGACGTGATGACTCCTTCGGCCGTTAATGAGTTGTTGGAAAAGGCTGAGGCTCGTTCCTACACTACCGGCAGTGCTGAGGGGGCTTTTCCCGCGGGGACAAAGTTTCGCTCTTTTCTCCGCCGCGCACAGAGGTCTATAGGGTCCCGGGCGCTATTAGCAGGCTACCTTGCCCTTTGGTTGAAGAAGTGTGTCGTCCCGCACCAACCTTCTGACGCTCTACCCATCGAGGTGCTCTTCCCTGCAGTTCAGCTGGCTTATGGGAGAGAGCTTTCCCTGCTCCCAGCAATGGTTGCTAGTATCCATTGCGGGCTCAGGGGTCTGGTTAGCAGTTTTACACATATGGGTTCTGAACCATCAGCTGAGCTGGTTTGCCCAAAGGTTGAGCTCCCTTACGCATATTTGATGGCGTGGCTCGTTCTTCACCGTCCCGACTTGCAGTTTGGTTACGACCAACTGTATGTTGGGAATCCGAGCCGTAGCCTTCAGGTTGAGGGAGGATTGATTGATGGCGTACGAGCGTGGCTATGGACGATGGTGGGATGTACTGGAGCTCGCTTTGCTCTTCCTTCGTATAGGCGTAAGCCACTGATCACTTTCCTCAGCTGCAAGTGGTTGCTTTCTGCCTATGAGTCCATCAGCGTGAAGAGCCTCTCAGAGTTGCAGTCCGAGTATGCGGTCCGGGCTGCTATGATGGCGATTCGCAAGGCTGAGCTTGCTCGGAAGCGGAAAAAAGGGCATGCCAAATCTCTTCTCACAGACGAAGAAGAGCTCCTCCCTACGGATGATGATGATGAGACCTCTGAGGAAGAGTGTGTGGATGTAGATACCGGCAGAGGGGATCTCGATACCGGTTTGTCTTGTCT
Source organism: Asparagus officinalis (assembly GCF_001876935.1). Lineage (NCBI taxonomy): Eukaryota > Viridiplantae > Streptophyta > Magnoliopsida > Asparagales > Asparagaceae > Asparagus > Asparagus officinalis. Next base: position 47,085,855 of record NC_033798.1, read on the forward strand.
CTTTTAATTTTCCTTTTCCATAAATGACAGCTCTTTTTCATTGAAATGGCTATTGTCATTTTAGGTAGGACAGCCGGTGATCATGAGCCCTCAGCTCCTACACACGTTGAAACGTGTGATAGGCCTGCGCATGTTCGACCCTTTGGTCCTCGGAGGGTTGGTGCCCCGAAGAGGAAGAAGACTGCCCATAAGTCCCATGACGGTCAGCGTCCCTGTGGAGTGGACTTAGGGAGCACCGCCGATGGAGGGGGAGGTAACATTCAATTGCTCTCGCTTCAAGGTTGTTTACCTTTTGGGGATTTGTGAACATGTTTTGTGCTTCAGGTTTCTTCGAGGAGGGCGAACTCCCACCGGGTTCGGCGTCCCCTGGCGTTGACAACATGGATTGCTTTGTGCAACAAATGTGCGACGCTTTTCACGATGGGTCTTTGGGCATCGACCTTAACATCGATCTTGAGCAGATAAATAATGTTGAGCCTACAATCCCTTATTCAGGTATATTCGCATCCAATGTCATTTTCCCTATGCAAGGTGAAGGAAGATTTCTCGTTCGAGCTTTCCTCATCTTTCAACATTTGGGTTACCCTGCAGATGTTGCGATGGAGGGGCCAAGCTTCTCGAAGCCGGATGCCGGCTTATTAGCTGACATGCTGGCTGAGCAGACTTCCAGAGGGACCGAGAGACCATTCTTCGGGAATGATTCATCTATCGGTATCTATCTGATTTTCTCCCTCTTGCCCGATATTTCATCTGACTAATGAATGATTGATTATAGCAGCGTCTACCATTGGAGTTAGCCCGGTATCTATCCCTGGCATATCCAGTTTGCCTCAGAGCGACGGGCTTGCAGGTATGTATACGATTCAGGGATATTGTACTTTCCTATGTTTATCTGTCTTTTGACTAATGAGTGCAATCATAGGACCAGCCGCTAGGACTGATTCTCATATGACTCCTGACATCCCTCAAATGCCCGCGGATAATGGATCTACAGGTATGCAGATCCCAATTCTTCTTATTCGTCTAAATTTTCATTTTGACTAATAAGAGAGTGTCATCATAGGACCAGCCGCTTGGGCCGATACCTTTATGACTCTTGGCATTCTGGCTGCATCTGAGGACATGGAGATTGCAGGTATTCATACGACCTTCTTATCCCAATTCTCCTTATTTGTCCAAATTTCTATTTGGTTAACATAGGAATGTCACTGTAGGACCAGGCGTTGAGCCTGATACAACTACAGTTCCTGGGGCTGAAAATCTTCATGGCAGCGGTGCCTCCCCGCCTTTGCCGAGTGGTGTGAGCAATCCGCCTACAGGGGCTGACGTACCCTCTTCTGCTGCTATCCCAGAGCCTGTCAGACCTCAACCCGAGGGGACGTCTGTTGGTGTCGGTATGTTCAGAATTTGCCTTCTGACTTTCCTTTCCATATTCGATAGTTCACTGAGCTTCCAAGTTGTTGCTTGTAGGATCTCGATCTTCTTTGCACGAGCGTGTCCGTAGCCTTTTGGCCGATACTGATCCTGACGGAGAGGCTTTCCGTACGGACCTCAGCTTCTTCACCGCCTGGTATAATGGCTTGATTGAGAAGCTTCTTCACCGAGGAGGCGGCTTCGATCAGTTCCGGCGTTCCTTCTCTCGTCACATGACGATGATGAGGGAAGAAGGATACCCGGAACTGGCTGATTCCTTCACTGCTGATTTCGCTACCCTGGAGTCAGAGATACGAGAGCTGAAGGAACTGGAGGTTACCGGGGCTTCTTCTTTCGTATCCTCTGTAGGCATCGAAAATTGCCTATAGTTCTCCACAACCGGTTCAGTGTTAACGAGCGACGCTGAACGTCACCATCCAATCCACGTGAGCCTAATCGACGTCGACGAACGACTGAAGTGAATCGACGAGTTACATGAACGGATAGGACTTCGGAATCACGAAGACCCGGACCAATCGGGAAGCCCGGCACTGTTCACAAAAAGGACAACGCCCGTCATGCCTCGACCACTCTACAGATAATCCAATCACCAGAGCGGGTCAAACTCTTCGTCGCGCATCCAACGCACCCGGAATCACTCAAATCCGAATCCGGACGAAGAATATACAGGGGAACCAACAAAACACCTAAACGGAGTCTCGGCAAGCTCGAAACACCCGAGGGGTGTCTTGGCAAAACCAAGACACCCCAGGGGTGTCTCGGCCAAGCCGAGACACCC
>NC_033798.1:47088215-47127122 GCF_001876935.1 Asparagus officinalis
CCCAAGACACCCCAAGGGGGTGTCCTACCCTTTTACACCCCCCCCTCTTGGTTTCCTATAAATAGGCCCCTTAGGCCTTCATTTCAAAGGGCTGGAATTATTTTAGTCTTGGAGCAAGGCTAGAGAGGGAGGAGAGGAGTTTTGGAGAGCACAGGCGAAGCCCTGCCGGATCGAGGAGTGAGCGAGCCTTCTGCAGCAAATCCTTTCCATATTCGATAGTTCACTGAGCTTTCAAGTTGTTGCTTGTAGGATCTCGATCTTCTTTGCACGAGCGTGTCCGTAGCCTTTTGGCCGATACTGATCCTGACGGAGAGGCTTTCCGTACGGACCTCAGCTTCTTCACCGCCTGGTATAATGGCTTGATCGAGAAGCTTCTCCACCGAGGAGGCGGCTTCGATCAGTTCCGGCGTTCCTTCTCTCGCCACATGACGATGATGAGGGAAGAAGGATACCCGGAACTGGCTGATTCCTTCACTGCTGATTTCGCTGCCCTGGAGTCAGAGATACGAGAGTTGAAGGAACTGGAGGTTACCGGGGCTTCTTCTTTCGTATCCTCTGAGTTAGAGCATAGGATGGAGCAGTGGCGTGAACTGAGATCTTCCGTCGGGCGTGAGCTTCAGTCACGCGAGAGCTCCCTTGCGCATCTAATGGCTAACATGGCGAGGATGGATAGGGAGAAAGCTGAGTTACTCCGTTCCTTGGACTCGAATCGCGAGGAAGCGACTAGGTTGAAGGAGGCCTTGAAGCGTGCCGAGGAATCCGCCGTTCTTATTGTAGATGACTTGATCGGACTAGAGCGTTCTCGTGACCAGGTACTCGAGGAGTTCGGATCCACTCAGGAGGGGTTGATGAAGTTGAAGAGTGAAGCTGCGGAGATCTTGAGCTGTTCTGAGGAATCTGCCCGAGCAGATCTGCAGGCGGGACTTGAGCAGAGCTATACAGATAGACTTTTTAGCTTAAAGTCTCATATTCTTAGCCGTCAGTTGCCTTCGGGCTAATGAGCTCTTTGTTGTATGCTTTTGACTTGACCTGTTTAATAGAAACTCCGTATTTGCTTCTTTCTTGTGATTTGTCCGTATTTCTTCTGAATGACAGATTTTATGGGATTTTTGGCAAACCCCCAGCCCTCAACGGGTTTGATATGCCTTTACCGATCACCGTTTGAATCGGGCTAGCATGTGGATTGTCTAGATCCGTCCCACATGTAACGTTGTGCTAAGAAAATTGCTTTTCTTAGATTTGATGCTATGACTTTGAATACATAGACTTCGTCTTTCTTACGGGAATAGACTACCCGGTTTATGGGATTTTTGGCAAACCCCTAGCCATCAACGGGTTTGATATGCCTTTACCGATTACCGTTTGAATCGGGCTAGCATGCGGATTGTCGAAATCCGTTCCGCATGTAACGTTGTGCTTAAAGGAATGAACTCCCTTAAGCTTAATGCTACGACTTCGAATACGTAGACTTTTCCCTTGTCACGGGAATAGGCTACCCAGCAACGCGTGTTAGGCATTGACTTTGGGGTTTTTGGCAAACCCCCAGCCTTCAACGGGTTTGATACGCCTTTACCGATCACCGTTTGAATCGGGCTAGCATGTGGATTGTCGAAATCCGTTCCGCAAGTAACGTTGTGCTAAAGGAATGAACTCCCTTAGACTTAATGCTACGACTTCGAATACGTAGACTTTGCCCTTGTCACGGGAATAGGCTACCCGGCAACACGTGTTAGGAGTTGACTTATCCCTACTTAGGATTCGGGATAAAATTCCCCATGCAAAAGAAACTCGAGGTGGGATTCTCCACCCCCAGTATCTGGAAGGATGAACTGGGAGTGGGATCTCCACTCCGAGCATCCGGAATGATGAACTGGGAGTGGGATCTCCACTCCGAGCATCCGGAATGATGAACTGGGAGTGGGATCTCCACTCCGAGCATCGGAAAGGTCCGAGGAGAGGAAGAATTTTATATTCTATCTCCCGGTGCTGAAGAGGAAGAATTTTATATTCTATCTACAGCTGGAAAGGAAACTCGAGGTGGGATCCCCACTCCGAGCATCCGGAATGATGAACTGGGAGTGGGATCTCCACTCCGAGCATCGGAAAGGTCCGAGGAGAGGAAGAATTTTATATTCTATCTCCCGGTGCTGAAGAGGAAGAATTTTATATTCTATCTACAGCTGGAAAGGAAACTCGAGGTGGGATCCCCACCCCCAGAATCCGGAAGGATGAACTGGGAGTGGGATCTCCACTCCGAGCATCGGAAAGGTCCGAGGAGAGGAAGAATTTTATATTCTATCTCCCGGTGCTGAAGAGGAAGAATTTTATATTCTATCTACAGCTGGAAAGGAAACTCAAGGTGGGACCCCCACCTCCAGAATCCGGAAGGATTACTGGGAGTGGGATCTCCACTCCGAGCATCGGAAAGGTCCGAGGAGAGGAAGAATTTTATATTCTATCTCCCGGTGCTGAAGAGGAAGAATTTTATATTCTATCTACAGCTGGAAAGGAAACTCAAGGTGGGACCCCCACCTCCAGAATCCGGAAGGATTACTGGGAGTGGGATCTCCACTCCGAGCATCGGAAAGGTCCGAGGAGAGGAAGAATTTTATATTCTATCTCCCGGTGCTGAAGAGGAAGAATTTTATATTCTATCTACAGCTGGAAAAGAAACTCGAGGTGGGATCTCCACCCCCAGAATCCGGAAGGATGAAACTAAGAGTGGGATCTCCACTCCGAGAATCGGAAAGATTCGAACGACCCTAACTTTTATAGGATTGGTCACTCGATTTTGAAAGTGGACCTCTCGTTCATTGGAGGAATCGAGAGGGGATCTTGGTTTTGGCCCTAACTTTTATAGGTTTATACGGGTAGCGACGAAAATGCCGACTCATCTTATCACTCAAAAGGGAGACTTTAATGCTAGGCGTTTAGGACCTAGCATGTTAAGTCTGGGGAATGCCAATGACGGGCAAATGGAAATGTTGGTGGATCCACTGTCGTTTAATTTGATCAGCGAATGGTTTGGTGAGGAAAGATTAACCTATCAGATGATTGGATCTCATCTCACAAAAATAACTCATAAGAGTTAGAGAATAAGAAGAGACATTCTAACCTTCAGGGTTCGAACGTGAATTTCTTATTCACCAATTCCACAATGATTGGGTTATCCCTAAGAATACCCATGTGGTATTCTTCCGGGAACTTCCCGATGCATTGGATTATCCACCCCCAGCTTCTCTCTTGGAACTGGGTTTGATTTTGTTATCCGACCGGGTTATCCTTAAGAATATTAGCGTAATATCCTCCAGGAACTTCCCGTCAATGGTAGGAAATAGTTTAGACTCGTATACCTATTGGAATATCAGGGAGCAGTTTAACCTCTTATACCGGTAGGAGGAATGAGAAACAGTTTATACTCGTATACTCTTTGGAGTCGTAAGAAGCAGTTTATACTCATATACTTATCGGAGTTTTGAGAAGCAGTTTATACTCTATCTTCCTCCTGATGCGTGATGGGCGGGAGTTTGATTTTGTTGTTTTCGAGAAGGGTCTCGAAGATAGCTGGAACGTCTTCGTCTTTGAACGAGTACTCGTTTTGGAGCTCCTCGTCCGAATTCTCCTGTTGTTCCCAGGACTGCTGTTGCGACGTTTGATTATCGTCAATAACCGTTGCAGGTACGTCCTCTTCATCATGAGGTACGAGATCCGAATCCAGAGGGTTAACCATCGGTTGGTTTCTCTCGACCTTTCGCCTTCTGATGAAGCGTTCAGCCTGTTCTCCTCGAGCCTTCAACTCTTTCCAGGTATTGAGCGGCTCTATTCCCATCACGTCCAAGATGTTAATGGACAAGTTGTTCTGACAAGTCTGCAAGAGGAATTCCTCCGTGACGGGATCCCTGCAGTTCATTGCCTGATTGCGGAAGCGTTTGATGAAGGTATCCACCGACTCTCCGCCTTTTTGTTTCTCGTCGAAGAGTGTCCTGATCGACACCTCGGTGTCATCATCGAAGAAATGGGCGAGAAACATGCCTTCCAAGTCCTCCCAGCTGTTGATGCTTCCGGGCTTGAGACGGCGGTACCAATCGAAGGCAGGCCCGCGAAGGGTGCCAACGAATGACCGAACCATCAAAGGCTCGTTGCCCGAGATTACTCCCAAGTGAGACTTGAAGTAGATCAGATGTTGAGTGGGCGAGCCCTTTCCGTTGAACGGCGTGAAGTTGATCAGGTTGAACTTCGCCGGATACGGGATCGAATCCCACTTTCTCGGGTAAGGACACGGAATGCCGGTCCTCTTCACCTCCCGAACAGACATCAGGGCTTCGATTTTTCTTTCGAGCTCCTTTATCTTTTCGGCCTCACCCATATCCTGTTTTGGATAAGTTTCGAGAGGAATCATACGGCCACCCCCAGTGTTGTCACTACTGGTGGGTCCACCCCCAGCGCTATCATCACTGGTGGGTCCACCCCCAGCGCTGTTAATTTTAGTGGGGCCACCCCCAGTATTCTTGGGTGGTGCGTTGGCCATGACGATTTCGACCACCTCCGGCTCGCTGTTGACTGCAGCGTTCTGGGTGCGACGGTCGGACTCAACTAGCTGGTTCGACAAAGCTCGGATTCGTTGATCGTGCATTTGTCTCATCTCTTGCATAGCCACTTCCATTTCAAACTTGAAGATTTCCTTCTGCTTAGTCAGGGCCTCTTCAATGATTTTGGCTATCTGATCTGTATTGACCATGAGCACCTCTCGAGCTTGTCCTATGCTAGACGTTGTCTCGTCAGAAGCGAGAGCGGAATAGGAATCCGAGAGTTCATCATCGGAATGGACTCCTTCATGGACTCCATTGTCGTTGTTATATCCGACGGCTTCTGGCTGAAGCTGAGCTATTCCCGAATTGACCCTGCTTCCCAAAGAGAAATTAGAGTCGGAATCACCTGAGATGATTGGGGATTTTCCTTTGTTGACCGTGTTGATGGTGACTTCTGGGAGTTCGTCATCTCGATCAATCGATCCTCTTTGGTGGGAACGCCTTGACTTGGGCTTTGTCGGTCCATCGGAGATTCCCTCGAATATCGAGACCCTCTGTGGAGCGGTCTTGGGGCAGCTACAGGCTGATAATACTGCCCTGATAATTTTGGTACACGGACAGTGAGAATCCGCTTCCCGGGTGTTTCTCTTTCGAGATTCATCCGCACCCCCAGCCCGATAGTACAACTCATCGACGTTGCCGTCGGAGTAACCTATCGGCTGCTCACATGGGTTCTCAGGTATAACGCGTTCGTTTGTTCGACGCGTCTTCTTCTGAGTAGACATTGCCTTGTTGGCCTTTGCAAGAGTCGCACGTTTGGAATCACTCCTTTGTGAGGGTGAAACCTTAACGGGCTCTTGGTCCTTTGCACGCACCGCCGAGCTGGTTGTTGCAAAGATCGATTTGTTAGGAGATTGCGCACGACCCCCAGTCTGGATGTTGGCTTGAAGCTCCTTCAGCGATCCCCAGCTTTCCTTGACAAGCGCTTTTCCTCGATTCTCGGGTAGAGCGTCGATACGGTTGTTCAGAGGATTCTTGAACTTGGGGAAATCCACGCTGCGGTGGGGCTTTACCGAAGGTTCGGGACCTGAAATGGACGAAGGTTGGAGAGCAATATTACCTGCTTTTACCTTAGGCGTTGATTCGGCCTTTGGCATCCAAACTCGTTCGGACCTCGGCGATCTCTTAACGGCCTCTCCCTTTAGCATTTCTCGTGCTTTTTGGACCAGGGCTCGGGCATGCGCACGCAAGGCGCGGCGCTTCTGGATTCGCTCCTCGAGAGTAGAACGGGTTCTTTTGACTTGAACCCATTTGTTCGTTTCTGCTTCGGAGGAGGGGCTGGTTGTTTGCCGTGGTTGCTCCTGGCGTTGCCTGGATTTTAGATCTACGTTATAGCGGATCCCATCCATCGGCTCCAAAGCCTCGGCCAACTGTCGAGCAAGACGTTGACGCTGTCTTTGTCGTGCTCTCTTTGATAATGCCGGAGCGTCTTCAGAAGTCATCTCCTCGGCGGAAGAGGAGTCCGGATCTGCGATCTCGACCATTTTGGACGACGTGGGGACGTCGCGTGGTGCAAGTGCAGAGGCGGCAACGGGGTCTTGGATTTTTGAACCGAAGGACCTGCAATCATTTATGAAAGAGGTTACCTTTCTGTACCCGTTTGGAGAGGCGGATCTGGAGGAGGAGGAAGAGAGGCCTTCTTTGAACCGTTGTTGATCGAGCTCGTGTTCTTCATTCACCCCGATCTTGAGTGCTGGTTGCGTCACGACGGCGTCGGTTGCGATGCCGTTGGCTCCCACTGTGGTCGCCAGCTTGTTTGCGGAAAAAGTTGCTGTATTCATTGCTGCATTCATTACAACTTCAATCGTTACAATGAAATAAAAAGATAGCCTTTTTATAAGACCGGTACACAATGAAAACAAAATAGATACAACTCTTTTCAAACAAACGCAAGATCTGTTTGTCATCTCTTGCTTGCGTGGGTCTTTTGCCTGTGACGGGGATGTTGATATCCGTGGACCACCGGGGCACTCAGATCTGGTCCGATAAAATCGGGCAGAGTTTCGTCTATCCGCGGGGGGATTTTAGAAACTCTGAACCCCGTCGATCCGCGTGGGATCTCAGAGGTGTAAAGCTTATGTCTCGGCTAAAACGAGGCACTAGCTCTCCTTTGTATCACCGCTAAGGGCAACACTAAGGGAAAAGAAGGTGGGGAATGAAGAAGAAGACTCCTTTGCTGCAGAAGGCTCGCTCACTCCTCGATCCGGCAGGGCTTCGCCGCTCTCTTAGAAAACCCCGACTCCTTCCTCCGGCAGGGCTTCGCCGCTCCTCTCTGGAATTTCAGATCTCAAAGGCTAGAGCTCTAGATCTGAAATTCCTCTCCCAAAACCAAGGCCAAGAGAATGGAGGCCCTAGGGGCCTATTTATAGGAAAACAAAGGGGGGGTAGGGGCTGGTTGAGGACACCCCCTAGGGGGGTGTCTCGGCTCCAAAACCGAGACACCCCTTGGGGTGTCTCGGCCATGGCCGAGACACCCCCAAGGGGTGTCTCGGTTTTGGAGCCGAGACACCCCCCTAGGGGTGTCCTCAACCAGCCCCCGTACTCTTTGGAGTATTGAGGAACAGTTTATACTCTTGTACTCTTTGGAGTATTGAGGAACAGTTTATACTCTTGTACTCTTTGGAGTATTGAGGAACAGTTTATACTCTTGTACTCTTTGGAGTATTGAGGAACAGTTTATACTCTTGTACTCTTTGGAGTATTGAGGAACAGTTTATACTCTTGTACTCTTTGGAGTATTGAGGAACAGTTTATACTCTTGTACTCTTTGGAGTATTGAGGAACAGTTTATACTCTTGTACTCTTTGGAGTATTGAGGAACAGTTTATACTCTTGTACTCTTTGGAGTATTGAGGAACAGTTTATACTCTTGTACTCTTTGGAGTATTGAGGAACAGTTTATACTCTTGTACTCTTTGGAGTATTGAGGAACAGTTTATACTCTTGTACTCTTTGGAGTATTGAGGAACAGTTTATACTCTTGTACTCTTTGGAGTATTGAGGAACAGTTTATACTCTTGTACTCTTTGGAGTATTGAGGAACAGTTTATACTCTTGTACTCTTTGGAGTATTGAGGAACAGTTTATACTCTTGTACTCTTTGGAGTATTGAGGAACAGTTTATACTCTTGTACTCTTTGGAGTATTGAGGAACAGTTTATACTCTTGTACTCTTTGGAGTATTGAGGAACAGTTTATACTCTTGTACTCTTTGGAGTATTGAGGAACAGTTTATACTCTTGTACTCTTTGGAGTATTGAGGAACAGTTTATACTCTTGTACTCTTTGGAGTATTGAGGAACAGTTTATACTCTTGTACTCTTTGGAGTATTGAGGAACAGTTTATACTCTTGTACTCTTTGGAGTATTGAGGAACAGTTTATACTCTTGTACTCTTTGGAGTATTGAGGAACAGTTTATACTCTTGTACTCTTTGGAGTATTGAGGAACAGTTTATACTCTTGTACTCTTTGGAGTATTGAGGAACAGTTTATACTCTTGTACTCTTTGGAGTATTGAGGAACAGTTTATACTCTTGTACTCTTTGGAGTATTGAGGAACAGTTTATACTCTTGTACTCTTTGGAGTATTGAGGAACAGTTTATACTCTTGTACTCTTTGGAGTATTGAGGAACAGTTTATACTCTTGTACTCTTTGGAGTATTGAGGAACAGTTTATACTCTTGTACTCTTTGGAGTATTGAGGAACAGTTTATACTCTTGTACTCTTTGGAGTATTGAGGAACAGTTTATACTCTTGTACTCTTTGGAGTATTGAGGAACAGTTTATACTCTTGTACTCTTTGGAGTATTGAGGAACAGTTTATACTCTTGTACTCTTTGGAGTATTGAGGAACAGTTTATACTCTTGTACTCTTTGGAGTATTGAGGAACAGTTTATACTCTTGTACTCTTTGGAGTATTGAGGAACAGTTTATACTCTTGTACTCTTTGGAGTATTGAGGAACAGTTTATACTCTTGTACTCTTTGGAGTATTGAGGAACAGTTTATACTCTTGTACTCTTTGGAGTATTGAGGAACAGTTTATACTCTTGTACTCTTTGGAGTATTGAGGAACAGTTTATACTCTTGTACTCTTTGGAGTATTGAGGAACAGTTTATACTCTTGTACTCTTTGGAGTATTGAGGAACAGTTTATACTCTTGTACTCTTTGGAGTATTGAGGAACAGTTTATACTCTTGTACTCTTTGGAGTATTGAGGAACAGTTTATACTCTTGTACTCTTTGGAGTATTGAGGAACAGTTTATACTCTTGTACTCTTTGGAGTATTGAGGAACAGTTTATACTCTTGTACTCTTTGGAGTATTGAGGAACAGTTTATACTCTTGTACTCTTTGGAGTATTGAGGAACAGTTTATACTCTTGTACTCTTTGGAGTATTGAGGAACAGTTTATACTCTTGTACTCTTTGGAGTATTGAGGAACAGTTTATACTCTTGTACTCTTTGGAGTATTGAGGAACAGTTTATACTCTTGTACTCTTTGGAGTATTGAGGAACAGTTTATACTCTTGTACTCTTTGGAGTATTGAGGAACAGTTTATACTCTTGTACTCTTTGGAGTATTGAGGAACAGTTTATACTCTTGTACTCTTTGGAGTATTGAGGAACAGTTTATACTCTTGTACTCTTTGGAGTATTGAGGAACAGTTTATACTCTTGTACTCTTTGGAGTATTGAGGAACAGTTTATACTCTTGTACTCTTTGGAGTATTGAGGAACAGTTTATACTCTTGTACTCTTTGGAGTATTGAGGAACAGTTTATACTCTTGTACTCTTTGGAGTATTGAGGAACAGTTTATACTCTTGTACTCTTTGGAGTATTGAGGAACAGTTTATACTCTTGTACTCTTTGGAGTATTGAGGAACAGTTTATACTCTTGTACTCTTTGGAGTATTGAGGAACAGTTTATACTCTTGTACTCTTTGGAGTATTGAGGAACAGTTTATACTCTTGTACTCTTTGGAGTATTGAGGAACAGTTTATACTCTTGTACTCTTTGGAGTATTGAGGAACAGTTTATACTCTTGTACTCTTTGGAGTATTGAGGAACAGTTTATACTCTTGTACTCTTTGGAGTATTGAGGAACAGTTTATACTCTTGTACTCTTTGGAGTATTGAGGAACAGTTTATACTCTTGTACTCTTTGGAGTATTGAGGAACAGTTTATACTCTTGTACTCTTTGGAGTATTGAGGAACAGTTTATACTCTTGTACTCTTTGGAGTATTGAGGAACAGTTTATACTCTTGTACTCTTTGGAGTATTGAGGAACAGTTTATACTCTTGTACTCTTTGGAGTATTGAGGAACAGTTTATACTCTTGTACTCTTTGGAGTATTGAGGAACAGTTTATACTCTTGTACTCTTTGGAGTATTGAGGAACAGTTTATACTCTTGTACTCTTTGGAGTATTGAGGAACAGTTTATACTCTTGTACTCTTTGGAGTATTGAGGAACAGTTTATACTCTTGTACTCTTTGGAGTATTGAGGAACAGTTTATACTCTTGTACTCTTTGGAGTATTGAGGAACAGTTTATACTCTTGTACTCTTTGGAGTATTGAGGAACAGTTTATACTCTTGTACTCTTTGGAGTATTGAGGAACAGTTTATACTCTTGTACTCTTTGGAGTATTGAGGAACAGTTTATACTCTTGTACTCTTTGGAGTATTGAGGAACAGTTTATACTCTTGTACTCTTTGGAGTATTGAGGAACAGTTTATACTCTTGTACTCTTTGGAGTATTGAGGAACAGTTTATACTCTTGTACTCTTTGGAGTATTGCCGTTTTCAATCGGCTTACCCTAGCGTTATAACGCCGGCTTCAACCAAGGTCTGGATGTTATTCTTGAGAGCAAAGCATTCCTTGGTGGGGTGGAGGATCCTTCTGTGGTACTCGCAGTACGTTGGATCCGCAGAATCGCCATCTTCCTCTTGATGCGTGATGGGCGGGAGTTTGATTTTGTTGTTTTCGAGAAGGGTCTCGAAAATAGCTGGAACGTCTTCGTCTTTGAACGAGTACTCGTTTTGGAGCTCCTCGTCTGAATTCTCCTGTTGTTCCCAGGACTGCTGTTGTGACGTTTGATCATCGTCAATAACTGCTGCAGGTACGTCCTCTTCATCATGAGGTACGAGATCCGAATCCGGAGGATTAACCATCGGTTGGTTTCTCTCGATCTTCCGCCTTCTGATGAAGCGTTCAGCTTGTTCTCCTCGAGCCTTCAACTCTTTCCAGGTATTGAGCGGCTCTATTCCCATCACGTCCAAGATGTTAATGGACAAGTTGTTCTGACAAGTCTGCAAGAGGAATTCCTCCGTGACGGGATCCCTGCAGTTCATTGCCTGATTGCGGAAGCGTTTGATGAAGGTATCCACCGACTCTCCGCCTTTTTGTTTCTCGTCGAAGAGTGTCCTGATCGACACCTCGGTGTCATCATCGAAGAAATGGGCGAGAAACATGCCTTCCAAGTCCTCCCAGCTGTTGATGCTTCCGGGCTTGAGACGGCGGTACCAATCGAAGGCAGGCCCGCGAAGGGTGCCAACGAATGACCGAACCATCAAAGGCTCGTTGCCCGAGATTACTCCCAAGTGAGACTTGAAGTAGATCAGATGTTGAGTGGGCGAGCCCTTTCCGTTGAACGGCGTGAAGTTGATCAGGTTGAACTTCGCCGGATACGGGATCGAATCCCACTTTCTCGGGTAAGGACACGGAATGCCGGTCCTCTTCACCTCCCGAGCAGACATCAGGGCTTCGATTTTTCTTTCGAGCTCCTTTATCTTTTCGGCCTCACCCATATCCTGTTTTGGATAAGTTTCGAGAGGAATCATACGGCCACCCCCAGTGTTGTCACTACTGGTGGGTCCACCCCCAGCGCTATCATCACTGGTGGGTCCACCCCCAGCGCTGTTAATTTTAGTGGGGCCACCCCCAGTATTCTTGGGTGGTGCGTTGGCCATGACGATTTCGACCACCTCCGGCTCGCTGTTGACTGCAGCGTTCTGGGTGCGATGGTTGGACTCGACTAGCCGGTTCGACAGAGCTCGGATTCGTTGATCGTGCATTTGTCTCATCTCTTGCATAGCCACTTCCATTTCAAACTTGAAGATTTCCTTCTGCTTAGTCAGGGCCTCTTCAATGATTTTGGCTATCTGATCTGTATTGACCATGAGCACCTCTCGAGCTTGCCCTATGCTAGACGTTGTATCGTCGGAGGCGAGCGCGGAATGAGAATCTGAGAACTCATCATCGGAATGGACTCCTTCATGGACCCCATGGTCATTGTTATATCTGACGGCTTCTAGCTGAAGCTGAGCTGTTCCCGAATTGACCCTGCTTCCTGGAGAGGAATTAGGGTCGGAATCACTTGAAATGATTGGGGATTTTCCCTTGTTGACCATGTTGATAGTCACTTCTAGGGGTTCATCATCTCGAGCAATCGATCCTCTTTGGTGGGAACGCCTTGATTTGGGCTTTGTCGGTCCATCGGAGATTCCCTCGAATATCGAGACCCTCTGTGGAGCGGTCTTGGGGCAGCTACAGGCTGATAATACTGCCCTGATAATTTTGGTACACGGACAGTGAGAATCCGCTTCCCGGGTGTTTCTCTTTCGAGATTCATCCGCACCCCCAGCCTGATAGTACAACTCATCGACGTTGCAGTCGGAGTAACCTATCGGCTGCTCACATGGGTTCTCAGGTATAACGCGTTCGTCTGTCCGACGCGTCTTCTTCTGAGTAAACATTGCCTTGTTGGCCTCTGCAAGAGTCGCACGTTTGGAATCACTCCTTTGTGAGGGTGAAACCTTAACGGGCTCTTGGTCCTTTGCACGCTCCGCCGAGCTGGCCGTTGTAGGAATCCGTTTGTTAGGAGGTCGCGTACGACCCCCAGTCCGGGTATTGGCTTGCAGCTCGTTTGATGATCTCGAGCTCTCCTTATCAAGCGCTTTTCCTCGATCCTCGGGTAGAGCACCGATACGATCCTTTGGAGGATTCTTGAACTTGGGGAAATCCGCGCTGCGGTGGGGCTTTTCCAGAGGTTCGGGATCTGAAATTGACGAAGGTTGGAGAGCAATATTACCTGCTTTTACCTCAGGCGTTGTTTTGGCCTTCGGCATCCAAACTCGTTCGGATCTCGGCGATCTCTTAACGGCCTCTCCCTTTAGCATTTCTCGTGCTTTTTGGACCAGGGCTCGGGCATGCGCACGCAAGGCGCGGCGCTTCTGGATTCGCTCCTCGAGAGTAGAACGGGTTCTTTTGACATGAACCCATTTGTTTGTTTCTGCTTCGGAGGAGGGGCTGGTTGTTTGCCGTGGTTGCTCCTGGCGTTGCCTGGATTTTAGATCTACGTTATAGCGGATCCCATCCATCGGCTCCAAAGCTTCGGCCAGCTGTCGAGCAAGACGTTGACGCTGTCTTTGTCGTGCTCTCTTTGATAATGCCGGAGCGTCTTCAGAAGTCATCTCCTCGGCGGAAGAGGAATCCGGATCTGCGATCTCGACCAGGTTGGACGACGTGGGGACGTCGCGTGGTGCAAGTGCAGAGGCGGCAACGGGGTCTTGGATTTTTGAACCGAAGGACCTGCAATCATTTATGAAAGAGGTTACCTTTCTGTACCCGTTTGGAGAGGCGGATCTGGAGGAGGAGGAAGAGAGGCCTTCTTTGAACCGTTGTTGATCGAGCTCGTGTTCTTCATTCACCCCGATCTTGAGTGCTGGTTGCGTCACGACGGCGTCGGTTGCGATGCCGTTGGCTCCCACTGTGGTCGCCAGTCTGTTTGCGGAAAAAGTTGCTGTATTCATTGCTGCATTCATTACAACTTCAATCGTTACAATGAAATAAAAAGATAGCCTTTTTATAAGACCGGTACACAATGAAAACAAAATAAATACAACTCTTTTCAAACAAACGCAAGATCTGTTTGTCATCTCTTGCTTGCGTGGGTCTTTTGCCTGTGACGGGGATGTTGATATCCGTGGACCACCGGGGCACTCAGATCTGGTCCGGATAAATCGGACAGAGTTTCGTTGATCCGCGTGAGATCTAGAAACTTTCTGATCCGGATAAATCGGACAGAGCTTCGTCTATCCGCGGAGGGATATAGAAGCAGAGCTTTGTCGATCCGCGTGAGATCTAGAAGCTATAAGCGTATACCTCGGCTAAAGCGAGGTATTAGCTCTTCTTAGTATTAACGCTAAAGGCTAATACTAAGGAAGGATGAGAACGGGTGATGAAGGCTGATTTAGACCTCTCCTCCTCGGTTGAAGTGCTCGATCAGTGTTTGCTGCAGCAGGGCTTCGCCGAGGCTCTCCAAAAATCCCGATCATTCCAAATGAGGTAAGGGGGTCCTATTTATAGGAAAACAAGAGGGGGGCGTCCGCACAGATCTAGGACACCCCAGGGGTGTCCGCACAGATCTGGGACACCCTTGGGGTGTCTCCAAAAATCCGAGACACCCCTAGGGTGTCTCGGAATTTCCGAGACACCCCTAGGGGTGTCTCGGAATTTCCGAGACACCCCTAGGGGTGTCTCGGCTTTTTCGAGACACCCCTAGGGTGTCTCGGATTTTCCGAGACACCCTAGGGTGTCTCGGAAATTCCGAGACACCCCTGGGGTGTCTCGGAATTTCTGAGACACCCCTGGGGGTGTTTCGGGATTCCGAGACGTCCGTAGGTGCGTTTTAACCGTCAAAACCGAGACACCCCCATGGGGTGTCTCGGCCAATGGCCGAGACACACCCCTAGGGGTGTCTCGGTTGTGGCCGAGACACTCCTTAGGGGGTGTCTCGGCTATTGGCCAAGACCTGTTTGGGTGTTCCGCCGTTGACTCGCGGTTGATTCGTCGTCCGGATTCGGATTTGAGTGATTCCGGGTGCGTTGGATGCGTGACGAAGAGTTCGATCCGCTCTGATGGTTGGATTGTCTTTAGAGTGGTCGAGGCACGGAGGGCGTTGTCCTTTTTGTGAACAGTGCCGGGTTCCCGATTGGTCCGGGTCTTCGTGATTCCGAAGTCCTATCCGCTCATGTAACTCGTCGATTCACTTCAGTCGTTCGTCGACGTCGATTAGGCTCATGTGGATCAGATGGTGATTTTCATTGTCGCTCGTTAACACTGAACCGGTTGTGGAGAACTATAGGCAATTTTTGATGCCTACACCCGAAACTGAGCTGTTAGTCACAGTGAGGACGCATCAGCTCTGCATACCCATATACGATATGGATACTGAAGAGGAAGATGACAGAAACATAAACGCCAAGGAGGTGAATTCAACTCAAATTGGGTTTGAGTCCCGAGATTGGCGTTTTCCTATCATTGACTACGTCCAATATGGTATTCTGCCAGAGGATGTAAAGGAAAGGGAATCAATCCGCCGAAGAGCACCAAGATTCTTCTATAATACCGAGACCCATACGTTATACCGTAGAGGGTACGATGGTTTGTTACTCCGATGCCTTTCGAACAAAGAAGCAGAAGAAGTTCTTAAGGAAGCACACGGAGGAGAATGTGGTGCACATCAGCTTGAATACGCCCGAGAGTGTCATGCTTGTCAAATACATGCGAATTATATGCACCAACCACTAGAGCAGTTGCACACATCAACTACGTCTTGGCCGTTCGAGACACGGGGTATGGACATTGTCGGTCCTATTTTTCCCCCTTCAGTCAAAGGCGATCGATTCATTCTCGCAATCACTGATTACTTTTCAAAGTGAGCTGAAGCAATTCCGCTTAGAGAAGTGAAGACGAACAACGTCATCAATTTCATCAAACATCATGTCATATACCGCCACGGCGTGCCGAGACGGATCATTCATGACAACGGTCCACAGTTCATAAACAACGCCTTCGTCAGATTTTGTGACAAGTTCAAAATTCAAGATGTTTCGTCAACGGCTTATTATCCCGCTGCGAATGGATTAGCTGAGGCGTTTAACAAGATGATTATTAAAATCCTGTCAAAGCTCGTGAAGACCAATAAACAAGACTGGGACGATAAACTCGGTGAAGCACTCTGGGCTTATCGCACCACCATACGCACACCTACAGGGGCCACCCCATATTCGTTGGTATACGGATGTGAAGCTGTGCTACCATTGGAGATTCAAATCCCATCCCTTCGGATCGCCCTCGCAATGGATGAAAAGCGTTTGGAAGCTCAACAACACATTGAGTTTTATCAAGCCAGAATATCTAGGGCTTTTAACAAAAGAGTCCGACAGAGAAGCTTCAAAGAAGGAGATCTGGTCCTCGTTGCTCACCGACCGATAATCCTAACCTCCAAGAAGAAAGGTAAATTTGAACCCAAATGGGAAGGACCATTTGTGATAGACACAGTCTACTCAAACGGCGCATATCGGAAGATTTGAATTGACCAAGCAAAACCCATAACATAGGACGAAGTGTAAAATAACACGAAATCGCCCTAATATACCGAAAGATTTGAATTGACCAAGCAAAACCCATCTTTAAAGCGTCGATCCTCACCAAGGAGAATCAAGGCTCTTCCCGATTGCCTCACCAAGGAGAACAACGTGAAAAAAAAGGACTAATTTGCAAATTTCCATGAAAAAGAGGACTAATTTGTAAATTTCCAAATATGCCAAAAATAGCTCACCAACATACGAAGGAAGCACGCCATCAGCCGGTGCAGCAGGGGAGCGACCTCTCGGGACACGCGACATAATGATCTGCAAAATAAATTAGGGGATCAAATCCAGAAAAAATTCCCCTTTTTATTGCAATTCTACCCTCGTGAAAGAAGAGCTCGAGGCGCCAAATCATAATCCTAACCCTCACATGCAATCCCACAAGTTCATAAATTGAATTAAACATGAAATATCCCAAAATTATGGAGGATTTACCTGAAGAAAAGCTCGAGGATCCGACAAAAAATTAAATATTGAAAGATGCTCGAAACACGAACCACGTGCTCGAGGGGTCTGAGAGAAATTTTTATATGAAGATTTTGGAGGGATTTTTCAGCCTAAGATCCAAAGGAAAGATGGATCTAGGATAATTATGAAGATGTGAGGGAGAAAGGATGCAAGAGGGAAGAGGAATCCAAGAAGAAGGAGGAAAGGATGGCCGGCCCTAGAAGGAGAAGGAAAAGAGGCTTTTATAGCCTTGAACCAGTCTTGAACCAGCCCTGAACCAGACCGGACCACGTTGAACCAGACCAGACTAGTCCAAATCAGGTCAAAAGAGGCTAAACCAGGCTGAACCAGGCCAAACCAGCCTGAACCAGACCAGACCAGAATGAACCAGTCTGAACCAGTCTTGACCAGTCTTGAACCAGTCCTGAACCAGTCCCGAACCAGGTTGAACCAGTCTTGAACCAGGTTGAACCAGTTTGAACCAGATTTGAACCAGAACTCAAATTGAAGCTGAATCGAACATCGGAACGACTTCAAATCGACCGAGGGTTCAATCCTTTGTTTATTCTTTCCTCTCCCACACAGTTCGAAGGGTCGAAAGATTTTTTGAGCCAAATTACTGCCTTTTTTGGGTCATTATTAGGCCGGTTCGGCTCATTCGGACATGAAAAAATACTCCAATAAGGTATACGAGTATAAACTATTTCCTATTTTTGGTTGAGAAGTTTCTGGAGAATATTTTTCTAAAAATATTCTTAAGGATAACTCAACAATACTTCGCCGGACAACGCGTCGCAAAATGAGAACTCAACGCCAATAATCGATGGTCAGTTCTATGTTGAACCAACAAGCACGAGCTAAAAATCAGAAAATCAGGAACCGACTTCAAGTTCAGAATTCCGACAACGGTCAGACAATAAATGCATCACCGGAACCCTTACAGACATTCGACAAAGCAACGAATAGCCTGAAGGATTGAAGGAATCAAGAACAGAAGCCATTCCAAGGTCCCGTTACACCGACTGAAGGTTGGGACAATCATATCCAAAGTATTCCAGACTCTTCTATAAAAGAACGAGACTGAAATACTTTAGAGGGGGTATCTGTAGGCGTATAAAACTACTTATAGGTCCCTTAGCACAGCTCGGCACAAACCGACGAACCATCGGGCGACATATCCAAACACGAGTGTCAGTCCACAACGCCGAAGCCAAGTGACATGCAACGAAGCGGATTAACGAGGCGACGAGGCTAACGAACCACACGCAAACAACGGAATGCATCCATTCACGTGCGGAATCAAGCCAACGATTCGGGGAGTCAACGAGTCATTCAACCATAGAATGGATTCGAACTCAAACACCAAGGCGGATTTACTGCCAAATCAGGATCCGGACTGCCAAATCAGAGTCCAGATCAACAGTAAAGCTTGGATAAACTGATAAGACACAACAGCGAACATCCGGAAGAGCTCGGTCGAACCCGAACCACTCAGGCGGCTCACCGAGCCACCTAGGTGGCTCGGCGGCCATTGCAATTGGAAAGTTTGATTAGCATCAACTGCATTAGCATGTGCCTTACCTTTCCCTCGTGGGACGAAATTCTGCTGTGGAGCATTCGTCGCCTGTTGGCCTCTCTCCGCCTTCTTCCTTCTTAGGAATCGCTCGGCTTGCTCTCCTCGGACCTTCAAATCCTTCCATGTTTTGGATGGTGCTGTCCCCATTGCTTCCAACACGTCTAATGCGAGGTTGTTGTGGCAAGTCTGGAGAATGAACTCCTCAGTGATCGGGTCCCGACAGTTCATCGCCTTGTTCCGGAACCTTTTGACGAAGGTGTCAACCAATTCCCCGTCTTTTTGTTTCTCGTCAAGCAACGACCCGATGGATATCTCGGTGTCGTCGTCGAAGAAGTTGGTGAGGAATTTAGTCTCCATGTCGTCCCAGCTATTTACACTTCCTGGCTTGATGCGGCGATACCAATCGAAGGCGGCTCCACGAAGAGTGCTAACGAAGGACCGTACCATCAGAGGCTCATTACCAGAGATAACCCCTAGTTGTGATTTGAAGTAAATCAAATGCTGAGTGGGTGAACCCATCCCATTAAACGGCGTGAAGTTAATTAGATTGAACTTCGCCGGATATGGGATCGATTCCTATTCACTTGGGTATGGACAATGAATGTCTGTTTTCTTCATCTCTTGAGCGGAAATCAATGTATTGATTTTGCTCTCGAGGTTTTTAATCTTCAAGCTTTCACCTGTGTTTTTGCTAGCATTCTCGTTACCACCCCCTGCATTGACGGGAGGATTATTGGCATTATGAGCTTCATTCGCATTTGTATCCTCATCTTCCTGATTAACCTGGTTACGACGACTTGGTTCGCCTTGCTGGTTCATCAGTGCTTGGATTTGTTGGTCATGCATTTCTCTCATATTCTGCATGGCTATCTGCATTTCGAACCTGAAGCTCTCCTGTTGTTTAGCCATGGCTTCTTCAAGCATCTTGGCCACTTGTTCCGCACTTATCATAAGTGCCTTGTGGGGTTGTCCCTCGCTGGATACCGTACTATCTGATGCGACCGCGGAGCCGGCATCTGATTCTTCATCTTCTGAAGGTAATCTTGTCCGAACCCTACCGTAAGTTCCTCGTTTGATGGCTCCAGACTGCAGATGGGTTATACGCCGGGATGCTTCCGGAATCGACTTGGGATTATCCCGTGTCGATGTCCCTTTGCTGGTCATGTTAGTGGTGACCCTCGGAAATTCTCTGTCTTCAACCACCATTCTCCTTCGTCGGAAATGCCTAGGCCTTGGTTTTGGCGTTTCGGTACTGAGTCTTTCGAAAACCGAAACTCTTTCAGGAACTGTCTTGATGCAGTTACACTCAGACAATACTGCCCGAATGAGTTTGGAATAGGGGCATTGAGTTTCTTGTTCTCGAGGACTCCTTTTCCTGGTTTTACTCGTATACCCAGCACGATAGTACAACTCGTCTGCTTGAAGGTCGGAGTAATCTATCGTGTGTTGGCACGACTTCTCAGGTATAACGCTATCGTCATCAGACGATAATGTTTCCTTCTGAGGGTGAACTTCCTTCTTTGGGCTTTCAAAAGTCACGCGCCTCGAAACATGCCTTTGTGGGCGTGAGTTCTCATCGGGCTCCTGGACTTCAATGCGCAAATTGGTGCACCTAGTTGCCCTGATCTCTTTGTCATGTTGGAGGTGTCGGCGACCCCCAGCATGTTGAGTCGTTCGGGGCTTCTTCATCGGGCCCAAACGTTCTTGAACTGGAGCTTTGCTTCTTTTATCGAGAATTGGACCGAGGCGCTCCAAAACTAATCTTCTTCTTCGGGATGATTCCGCGGGATCTCCCGGAGTAGCTATGGGAATTACCGGCGACTTTGTTTGGTTCGCCGGAGGCTGGATTTGCGTTGAAGGCTGCAACAATTGTGCCTTAGCCTGAATCGCCGCTTCAGACTTCGGCCTCCATACTTGGCGGGTTGGTGGCGGCTTCTTGGGCACTTCCTTCTGCAGTCTTCTACGGGCTTCTTGGACTTTAGCCCGTTCTTCGAGTGTCGAACGATTCTGTTTGACACGGACCCATTCGTTCATTGGCGGCTTAGAAGAGCTGCCATTCATCGGTGGTTGAGGCTGTTTGCCTCTCCTGTTCTTCAGATCCGTGTGATAACGGATCCCGTCAGTGGACTCCATCGTCTTTGCAAGTTGCCGCGCCAGGCGTTGACGTCGCCTCTGGTGGGCTCTCTTCGAGAGAGTCACAATGCCCTCAACGGTGGAGGCATCAGCGAGAACAGGGTTGACCTGGTTGGAGGTCGACGGAACTTCACCCGATGCAACTTTGGCGTCAATTAGGGTGAGAACTTCGTTGGCATTCTGTACTTCTTCATACCAACGAACTTTTCTCCTGAAGGAGAACTTCTTGGACTTGCGGGGGGAGGTGGATCCGGATGAGGATGACAGATACTCCTCGAACTTTTGTTGGTCGAATTCATACTCGCCCTCCTCCTCGACCGAGATTGAGATCCGCGGCTACGACGCGACGATCTCGGTAGCGAGATCGGTGGCTCCCACTGTGGTCGCCAGATTGTTCGCGGTGAAAGTTGCTTTCATTGATGTCATTGCTTTCTCAAGTAATTGTTTTTCGATTACAAAAGATCCGGTCTTTTGATAAGATCCGGTTACAATAAAATCAAAGAAGAAAAATAGAAAATTACAACTCTCCTTTTCTCGAACGAATCGCGAGATCCTGTTTTGCGGTCTCTCGCTTTTGTGGGTTCTTCGCCTGCGTCGGGGTTAATCCGTGGACCACCACGCGATCTTGATCCGGTCGGATCTACACGATATGACGGGTGCTATTTCACAAAGGAAATAACAGCCGGGGGTACTATTTCGCCAAGGAAATAATAGCATTTAGTAATCGAAATCGACCAAGCGAAATCGATACTCTTCTCGGGATCAAAAACCAAGTTTTGATCCGGAGGATAGTCGTGTAGATCTCAGATCTGATCTCTCTCTCGAACTCCTGCCTTATCTGACGTGGATGCTCGCCAAGAACCAGATCTGAAAAGCCAAGTCTTCAAAGCTTCAAAAACTCCAAAGTTCAGTTCTCAATCCAGCAGAGTTTCGGCTCCAAAAGTTCCAACCCTTGAAAAATGAGCTCTTACTCCTCTATTTATAGCCTCTGAAAGCGGATCTGGGCCCAGATCTGAGTGTGGCTCGGCCACCGAGCTACCCTTGGGTGGCTTGGTTTTGGCAGGGTGTTCGCCGTTGTGTCCGTTTTCTGGTTTCGCGGTTTATCCGAGTTTCATCGTTGATCTGAACTCTGATTTGGTAGTCCGGATCCTGATTTGACAGTAAACCCGCTTCGGTGTTCGAGTTCGAATCCGTTATACAGTTGGATGACTCGTTGACTCACCGAACAGTAAACCCGCTTCGGTGTTCGAGTTCGAATCCGTTATACAGTTGGATGACTCGTTGACTCACCGAACCATTAGCTTGATTTCGCACGCGACTGGATTTATTCCGTTGTTTGCGTGCGGTTCGTTAGCCTCGTCGCCTCGTTAATCCGCTTCGTCGCGTGTCATTTGGCTTCGGTGTTGTGGTCCAACGATCGTGTTTGGATATGTCGCCCGATGGTTCGTTGGTTTGTTGAATCATCGTGCCGAGCTGTGTTAAGGGACCTATAAGCAGTTTTATACACCTACAGTTGCAAGTGCACAACCGTGTCAAGTTATAGTATAAAAAGTTATCGATCCCACGAGGAAGGTGTTTTGTAGGAGAAAATATAAATCGGTTCTTATGTTGTGTGCGTGACAAATAGGAATGAAGAATAAGTGTGATTGTGGAGAGATAATGAGAGTGAAAGTGATAGTGTGTAAATCAATGTGTTTGAGAGTGGATGTGAGTAAAAATAAATGTGATCAACAAGGTAAGAAAGAAGAATGAATAAAATCGAAAAAAGAATAAAAATAAAATTCAAGAAAGTAAAGATGACGGATTTAATTAAAGATATGGGTAATCTAGAATTGAATCCACTTCTTAGAAAAGGGTGATTCCCTAGAGGGTTCTAGCCTAAAGGCGAATCAAAGAAAATAAAAATAAATAAAAAGAAAAACTAAACCCAAGAGGGTTATAGCCTCAAGGTAAGTAGTACAAGAAATTAAAATCTAACTATAAAATAAATTATAAAATCTAAAGTACAAAATAAATTGTAAGAATTAAATACAAAAAGAATAAATCTACTCTATAAGCATGAAATAAATATAATCTATAAGCATGAAATAAATCTAAGGCAAGAGGGTTCTAGCCTCTTGGCTATTTAAACAAGAAAATAAAATCTAATTACAAGCATGAAAATAAATCTAAACTAATAAGCAACAAAAGAGAAATAAGAAAAACAAACCTTCAAATTAATCTCCATCTTCATCTTCATCTTCATCATCCAACAAAGAGAAGAAGAGAAAAATTTAAAGTGGTGAAAAAAATTATTTTATTAATTATAACAAAAAGTTACAAATTTGGAAGGCCTTCTTAATTAAGAGTAGCCCTCCTCTCCAAAAGGAGTTACAAAAATTTTCACACCCCTAACCCCTTACTCTCTACCCTTATTTATAGTAAACATCAACGAATGAGAGCTCTTGGATTGAATCCTTATCCAAAACCATCAAAAATCAGTCATTGATCTATAACTGCTTCGTAGCCGTCGATACCAGCATCGATGCTGACATCGATGCCGGTATCGATGCCAGCATCGATGCTGGTAGTAGCCGTCGATACCAGCATCGATGCTGACATCGATGCCGGTATCGATGCCAGCATCGATGCTGGTATCGATGTCCAATCAAAAATCTGCCTCCACAGATGGCTTCATCTCGTCGAGATAGACGATTTTTATATATTATATGTTAAATTTCGCCTTCCGGATTGAGAGATATCGTCGTTTCTTTACGGCCAACCATCTTGAATATATTTTGTTTTCATATTTTATTTTTTTTTATTTTCTCCGGATTCTACAAGCTACTTGGCTTGATTCTGGGCTTGGGATTTTTGGCTCTTACTTGTGTTCTTTATTTAATTCATGAGCTTTTGTTGAGAGATGGGATTTTTGGGTTTTATTCTTCATTAACCTATAATTAAAGATAAAAACAATTATTAGTGATATATTTATTCATTAAAAATAGATAATGAGGGTATAAAATTGAAATAAAATGTGATTATCATCACACACAAAGGAACTTCATAGATTAAGGAGGCAAAGCTCGTAATGCTGGTGAGCAAATATGAGAATTTCAAGGTGACAACATCAGAGAGCATCCAGGAGATGTTTACACGATTCACTGATATCGTGAACAAATCAAAAGCATTAGGGAAGGAGTACGATAAAGAGGAGTTATGTAAAAAAATACTTTGTTCACTAGCATGGAATTGGGAACCAAATGTAACGGCAATAGAAGAACTCCAAAAATTTTCTAAACTTTCATCTGATGATTTTGTAGGCAATCTCATCACGTACGAAGTCTAACTGAAAGAGAAAGAAGATGTCATTATTCGAAAAAGAAGTTGTTAGCCTTACGAGCAAAGAAGGAGAAATCCCAATCAAAGAAGAAGATGAAGTCAAGCTTGAGTTTAGAATATGAGGATGAACAGTCTGTAATAATAATAAAAGAATTCAAATCTTTTTAAGATCAATATATGGGTGAAAATTCTTGAAGAATAAATAGAATCAAAGTTTTACTAACTTATGGAATATTCAATATAAAGATTCAGATTTTGATATTATATGTTTTCGTTGTAAAAAACCATGACATTACAAGAACGAATGCCCTCTCAATAAAAAGAATTTCAGAGGGAAGAATAAAATCTTCAAAGCAACATCTTGGAAAACCTCAAGTGATGAAGGAGATACAGACCATCACGTCATTGATGAAAGACATTGTCTTATGGCTAACATTCAAATTGCTAAAGAATTAAATGGATTATCTTTAGAAGAGGAAGTTTATTAGAGATCTAAATAATAGGAAGTACTTGGTATTAAGATTCAGGATGTTCATGACATATAACTTGTAAGAAAAATTTATTCATTAATCTTTATAAAGAAAGGTAAAGATGTGACTTTTGAAAACAATGACAAAGATAGCATTATAGGACTTGGTGATGTAGGTAATGATTCTTTTGAACTCCTTAAGGTATTACTTGTTGATGGTTTAAAACATAATAACATCTCCATTAGTCAGCTTTGTGTCAAAGGTATGTCTATTCTTTTTGAATCTAAAGTATACAAAATAATTAATTCACAAACAGGTTCGATTGTATTTACTGGTATAGACATGCTAATGTTTATACATTGAATCTTAATGATATTAAATCTGATAATATAAATGTTTGCTTGCGGGAGGAGAAGATGGTGAACTCTGGCATAGAAGACTTTGACATGAAAGCATGAGACTACTACAAAAACTTTTAAAGAAAGAGTTCATTAGAGATTTGCTCATGACTAATTTTAAGAATGAAAGTTTGTGTGAGGTTTATACTAAAGGTAAATTCATAAAATCTTCTCATGATTTGAAGAATCAGGTGAGCACATCTAAACCCTTGCAATTATTTTATTTGGACTTATTTGGACCTATTTCTACATAGATTTGGTAAGATTTATTATTTAGTTGTGATTGATGATTACTCTAGATTCACTTGGGTCATATTTCGAGCTAAAAAGTGTGAGTGTTTTAAAGTCTTTAAAAATTTTACAAAAAACTTATAAAAATGCCTCCCCATTTATACTATTCGTTTTGATCATGGAGGGGAGTTTGAAAATAATATTTTTGAAGATTTTTGTGCTAATAATTGTATCACTCATCAGTATTCTTCACCTCGAACTCAAGAACAAAATGGAGTTGTCTAGAGGAAGAATCAGACTCTACAAGAGATGACTAGAACCATGTTAAATAAGTATAAATTTCCTAAACACTTTTGGGATAAGGTAGTTAATAAAGCATGTTATGTGAGTAATAGAGTTTATCTTCGACTGATGCTAAATAAGACTTCTTATGAACTTTATTATCAAGATACCCCAATATTTTATATTTTCATGTTTTTGGTTATAAGTATTATTTGCTAAACACGAAAGATCAATTAGGAAAATTTAATTCAAAAGTTTATGAGTGTTGGGTTATTCTTCTTGTATTAAAGCTTAGAGAGTTTACAACAAAAGAACTAAAATTCTAGCAGAGTCAATACATGTTAAGTTTGATGAATCTAATAATTTAAATCTTCTTGTTGATAGGGGTGATGATAATTTTTGGATGGAACCAAACTACAAGAAGAACAAGAAAGTCCAATGGTTGAAGAAGAAAAGGAAACACAAGATGATACAAAAGAGGAGAACGAGGAAGTCAAAGAAGATCCTCAAGATGTGCCAAATTCTCAAACATCACAGGTAATTGGAGAGCTAATTTTGGAGATAGCATCGACAAGAACACTTCCTAAAAGAAATCATCAACCACATTCTCGTTTGAATGATAATTTTTTCTCAATGGCTACTAAGAAGGTAAGTGAAGGTAATGGTTCTCATTCCTTTCTTGGTGAATTTTGTGGTTATGTGAATTTCATATCTGAAACTGAACCAAAAGAATGTGGAGCTATAAATATGAAAACTGGATAACAGCCATGCAAGCAGAGCTTAATCAATTCACCTGAAATAAAGTGTGGAATTTAGTTTCTAAACCAAAAGACCATCCTATTGTAGGAACTAAGTGGGTGTTTAAGAACAAATTGAATGGAAAAGGTAACGTCGTAAGAAAAAAAGCTAGACTTGTTCCTATAGGTTACAATCAAATAGAAGGCATTGATTTGATAAAATTTTCACACCAGCTGCTAGATGATCTTGTTTGCTTTTTCATGTTACAAAGGCTTTAAGCTCTATCAAATGGATGTGAAAAGTATCTTTCTAAATGGATACCTAAAGGAAGAGGTCTATGTACAATAACCTCCTGGTTTCATTGATCATATATTTTCAGGTCATGTGTATAAGTTAGATAAAGCTTTACATGGTCTTAAACAAGCATCTCAAGCTTGGTATGATCATTTGAGTTCTTATGTTCTCAAAAAATATTTTAAAAAGGGGTTTACCGACAATACCTTATTTTTTTATTTTGGGGTAAAATATATTCTTATTGTACAAGTGTATGTAGATGATACTATTTTCGGAGCTACTAATAAGGATCTTTATCATAAATTTAAGAAACTCATGCAGGATGAATTTGAGATGAGCATGATGGAAGAGTGTAAATATTTCTTAGGGTTTCGAGTAAAGCAGATAAAAGATAGAGTGCTTATATCACAAGAGAGGTATGTGAAAGAGCTTCTAAAATGTTTTGGGATAGATAGTCTAAAGTCTGTCCTAACACCAATAAGCCCTTAAATAAAGCTAACGATGGATGAAGTCGGTATTCCAATTGATGAGAAGAAATACAGAGAAATGATTGGTTGTCTCTTATATCTTTCTACTTCTCGTTTTGACATCATGCTTTCTATGTGTTTATGTGCTAGATTCTAGGCAAATCTTAAAGGATCACACTCGAAAGCATAAAATGACTTTTTTGATATTTTATTGGAACGCAAAACTTTAGATTATGGTTTTCAATGTACAACTCTTTTGATTTGGTTAGATATTCTGATAGTGATTATGATGGTTGTCATATTGATAGGAAAAGTAGTAGTGGTACTATACATCTTTTAGGAAAATCTATAGTATGTTGCTCTAGTAGGAAACAAAACTGTGTAGCTTTCCCAATTATGGAAGCCGAGTATATTGCATTAGGTAGTTGTTGTTCACGAGTCCTGTGGATGTCTTTGACTCTTTAGGATTATCACGTTGCCTTTAAGAAAATTCCTCTTAGATGTGATAATAAGAGTACTATTGATTTGTGTAATAATCCAGTTTATCACTTACACACAAAACACACGATTATTCGTCATCATTTTGTTAGGGACCATATTTCTAAAGAGAATGTTCAAATTGAAATTGTCCTTAAATCTGATCAACTTGATAATATTTTTACAAAACATTTGCCTGAAGATAGTTTCACTAGGTTGAGACAAGATATAGGCATATTATCCTTGATATCTTACATGTTGACCAGACCTATTTATGTACATATTTTTAGTTTTTTATTTTTGATTTTAGTTTTTATTTAAATGCTCTTAATTTTTTTTTTTGACTATTATTTATATATTGAAAATAAAATAATAATTTCTTGTTCTTTCTTTTTTTTTCTTATGAAAAATAAAAAAACAAAACAATTTTTTTTCTTTATTTTTAATTTAAAAAAATTGAACATGCCTATGTGTATGCTTTTATGTGGAATTTTCAGATATGATTTTCTATTGGTATTTAGGCATGAGTTAATCATATTGGTTCACATATTTTTTTCACATCTATATATATATATAATATGTGTCCACATAGTTATATATATTTGATTGATAAACATGATAGTTCACGATATGTTTCATGTTACTTTTACATCTTAGCATAATCTTATCATGTTTAGTCTTGTAAAAGTAAGAATAAAAGTTTTTTTAATATGTTTTTCATAAAATATTCTTTGATATATCTAATAGTTTTGAGCTTAATCTGTACTTGAATATAGCACCAAAATTTATATTCATGTACAAGTACATATGAGCTATAAGCTTCACGCAAAAAGAGTGTATTCGTGAAAAAGATGGTCGAAAACCCACACACTATAATCCACATTAAAATTTGAGTGTATTTGTTAAAATATGGTTAAAGACCCACACTCGTGGATATGAATATGCAATATCTAAAGGGTATCCATCCTATGCTAAATATTTTTAATACTTAGAGATGGTGTACATCATCCTCCAAACGCTATCATTCTTCTTCTTAAAAGTTCCTATATGGTGAGGTGATAGATCGAGATTTTGGACCTCTTTCTAAAGGTTGAGATAATTCAAGTTGTGGAATGAAAGAAGAAGTTCAAACTAGATAAGATATATCTGAATTTGTTTTCTGAACTAATATAATTACTTTTATTGTTGTTTTTTTACAAACTTTTCACTGATATATTCATAGTTTGTGTGTGAATTTTAATATGACTTCTTTGTGATTCACTTGTTTTGATATTATATATGTATTTCTCATGCTATTTTCTATAAAATACTTTGGTGAATTATATATATTTCTCTTCCTTTCACCTTTAGATAATTTTTATTTAGATTTTCAGGCATAATGTATATTCCTAGGTGTGTTATTCAGTGGAGAAATTTTCCTTTGCTTTCGGGGGAGAATTTTTTCTTTATTTCAAGGGGTAGAAATTCTTTTACCTTTTTTTAACATTGGAATTTTTGGAATACATGTACTTTTTCATGTACACATTTTTGTAGGGAGAGTTTTGCATTGCATTTCACACATGGGTTATGAGTTATTTTGATCTAAATATATATATCACCATATTTTATATTCTGTATTTGAAATTTCAAGTTTTGTTATTATCAAAAGGGGGAGATTGTTAGAATATTGTTCGAGTAGAATATTGTTCTATAATATCTCTTGATTGACTAATAACAAACTCTCGTTTGCTACTAATATGCTTGTGAGATGATATATTTTAGGTATAAACAGGTACGAACAAGTTACGGTTTAAAACAATGCAAAAATCAATACTAACATTTATTTTAACCTTTGAACCATCGATGGGAGGGTCAAGTCAAGGTATTGATGGACTACAGGAAAGAATTGGAGAAAAGGAAACGAAATTTCAAACCATCAATGGTCTACAGATACCCATCGATGATCACTAGGACCATCTAGTGATCATCGATGAACTAGTCAACCATTGTAGAAATATAGAAACTAGAATTTGCACAATTAATGGGTTACAATCAATCATCGATGATAATCAATTGACCATCAATGATCATATCTTATCATCGATGGTTTGGACGTGATTTGGTAGTTTTGGTATATTTTCAGATTCAATCTCAACCGTTCTTTGATAGTTTTAGACTTATATTGGAACTTTGATTAGCGGATCTCTTTCCTATATTTTCAATACCTATTTAAATGAATCGAGAAAGAGAATTAACAACAATAAAAAATAAGAACAACAAGAAGAGAGAAGGCAACTAGGGTTTGTGAAAGAGTTTGATTTGCGAATTCAATCTCTGGAGCCTCGTTTAATTTTTTCTCATCACACTCAACGTCAGAGGATTATTTCAGCGAGGAGAAGTGCCCTTTGCATTCAAACTCAACATTGCTTCTTCACGGATCTTCATCATCATTGATTTGAAGGACAGTTTGTTAAAAAACTATAAGATTTTTCTAATTGTGCTTAATTATTTTTGTGTCGGTTTTGTATTTCAAACTTGTAAGTTGGATGGCGTACTCAAGGCAGGGTAATTGAGGGTTAGCGTACTCAAGACGGTCAAATTGATGGTTTCTACCTAGGGCTAGGCTTATTTTGGTCATTGTGAGGAGTTAGGTTAGTCAAGTGGTTTCGGCTAGATACTAGAGTCATGTCTATAAAGCCTACCAAATCAGGTTGTGATTTGGGAGAACTCTGATCATAGTGAAGAATGACCTTTGTAAGAAGGAAAAGTGGACATAAGATTTGGATCCAAACTATTATAAACATCTCGTGTGTTCCTGTGTTGGCTTGCTTTTAGTTTTTTGCATATTATGTCCGCTACATATTCTAAGTTTAGTTAAGAAATTATAGTAATCCTATTCACCCCCTCTAAGTTTGCATCCTAGTTCCAACAGGACTTACATCACGCCAATGGGCTCACGGCCCTGGGGCGTGTGACGCCCCTGAGTTCACACAAAGCTGCAGTCCATGGTGAATCCAGAGATATCAAACATGCCATACACCCACACAGTGCAAAATCACGTTTTACCATCACAGTAATATCTCTCTAGTGGAATCAATAAAGGACAATACATGTACAAGCAGATATAAAAGAGATGAAAACAGAAAATAGAACATAGAAATTAAATGATCAATATCAGAAGTAATCAAGTCTTAATAAACATAGAAGAAAATGCGTCCAACAATCTAATACAAATGGTCAATACTCTCAACTACAAGAGTCAACTGAAAGTATATAGGTTCTCAGTTCTCAAAATGAAATGTAAGTCTAATAATCAACTAAAATCAACTTATCAACTCTCTTCAATAGAGTGATAAGTCTGTAAAAATCTTGTTCAAATCACAAGTACAAAAAATTATCAAGTTAACACTACACCTCTCATGATAAAATCAACTTATCAACCCTCCCAAATAGGGTGATAAGTCCTCAAAAATCTTGTTCAAATCACAAGTACAACCTATCGTCAAGTTAACATCATACCTTTGATGATAAAATCAACTTATTAACTCTCTTCAATAGAGTGATAAGTCCTCAAAAATCTTGTTCAAATCACAAGTACCAAAAATTATCAAGTTAACACTACACCTCTGATAATAAAATTAACTTATCAACTTTCTTCAATAGAATGATAAGTTCTCAAAATTCTTGTTCAAATCATAAGTACAAAATATCATCAAGTTAACATTACACCTCTGATGATATAATCAACTTACCAACTCTTTTCAATAGAGTGATAAGTTCTCAAAATCTTGTTCAAATCACAAGTATCTAAAATTATCAAGTTAACACCATACCTCTGATGATAAAATCAACTTTTCAACTCTCTCCAATAGAGTGATAAGTCCTCAAAGATCTTGTTAAAATCACAAGTACAAAAATTATCAAGTTAACACCACATATCTAATGATAAAATTAACTTATCTACTCTCTTCGATAGAGTGATAAGTCCTTAAAAATATTGTTCAAATCATAAGTACAAATTATCAAGTTAACATTATACCTCTGATGATGATATCAATTTATCAACTCACTTCAATAGAGTGATGAGCCCTAAAAATATTGTTCAAATCACAAGTACCAAAAATCATCAAGTTAACACCACACCTTTGATAATAAAATTAACTTATCAACTCTCTTCAATAGAGTGATACGTCCTCAAAGATCTTGTTAAAATCATAAGTATCTTAAATTATCAAGTTAACATCATACCTCTGATGATAAAATAAACTTAGCAATCCTCCTCAATAGGATGATTAGTCCATAAAATAGCTGTTATATTAACATTACACCTCTAACACTTAAATTCGACCTTCGCATCTTTGAAGATAAAACGCGGATCTTGCATATCAAATTGCTCAACGATTAAAGAAATGAGGAACAATACTTTCTCAGAATCAAACAATGAAGATATTCAAAGTATTTTAAAAATTCGTTCCAGTCAACCGCGAACTTTCAAAAACATTGGAGGGGGTTCTGTAGGCTATCAAAAAATTACTACAGATAGCTGATCCTCACAAAGCGCTGATGATAAAAATTACAATTTGATGACTTTCACAACAACAGATGAGAGTTACAATTTGATGAGTCCCATATTTTAAAAAGCCAAATGCAAATATTACAAAATAACGACCTTTGCATAACTTAAAAAAGAGATTACAATTAACGATCTCTTCAAAGCAAAATGCGAGGGTCCACCCCCGCATTATAACTCTAAAATGTGAGGGTCCACCCCTGTGTTACAATTCCAAAACACGGGGTCCCCCCAACATTCCAACTCCGGGGTCACCCCCGCGTTCTAACTCCAAAAGACGAGGGTCACCCCCATAATCCAAACTCCAAACGCGGGGCTCACCCTCGTGTTCCAAACTCCAAACGCTGGGCTCACTCCCGCATTTCAAAAGCCAAACGCGAGGGTCCACCCCGCCTATTGAAAGTAGAACGCAGACGTCGCGTTTGACCATTTTGTAGGCATCGAAAATTGCCTATAGGTCTCCACGAACGGTTCAGTGTTAAAGAGCAACGATGAACGTCACTATCCGATCCACAAGAGTCTAATTGACGTCGACGAACGACTGAAGTGAATCGACGAGCTACGTGAGCTGATAGGATTTCGGAACAACGAAGACCCGGACCAATCGGGAACCCGGCGGTGTTCACAAAAAGGACAACGCCCTTCGTTCATCGACCACTCTAAAGACAATCCAACCACCAGAGCGGATCGAACTCTTCGTCAAGCATCCAACGCATCCGAAATCAATTAAATCCGAGTTGGAACGACGAATCAACGGCAAACACACCCGGAAGGACCTCGGACTAGACTGAGGCACCCGGGGGTATCTCGGCAAGCTCGAAACACCCGAGGGGTGTCTCGGCAAAACCAAGACACCCCAGGGGTGTCTCGGCCAAGCCAAGACACCCAAGGGGTGTCTCGGCCTGGCCGAGACACCAAGGGGTGTCCTCACCCCCTACCTACCCCCTACACACTCCTAAAGCCTATAAATAGCCCCCTTGGGCCTTACTTTTGAGAGGAGGATTTTTGGAGAGCCTTGGCGAAGCCCTGCTGCAGTGGAGAGTGGCCGTGCGGTGGTCCACGGATATCAACATCCCCGTCACAGGCCAAAGACCCACGCAAGCGAGACCGCACCAAAACGGGATCTCGTGTTTATTTTCGATAAAGTTGTAATCTTTGTTTTGTTGCACGAGGAGGTCTTATAAAAAGACTGACTTTTTATCGATTCTTGTTGTAACGTTTAAAGTTGTAACAGATTCAAAGCAATGAAAACAGCAACTTTCCCCGAAAACAAGCTGGCGACCACAGTGGGAGCCAACGGCATCGCTACCGACGCCGTCGTGACGCAACCGGCCTTCAAGATCCGGGTGAATGAAGAGATCGAATACGAGTTCGATCAGCAGAAGTTCGAAGAGTACCTCTCTTCCTCCTCCTCCAGATCCGCCTCTCCAAGCAGGCATAGGAAATCCTCCTCCTCCAGAGTCGTTCGCGGGACCCTCAGCTCAAAGACCCAAGATCCCTTAGCCATCGCTGCACTCGCACCACGTGGCGTCTCTGCGTCGCCCAACGTGGTCGAGATCGCAGATCTGGGCATCTCCTCCCCCAAGAAGATGGCTACTGAAGGCGCTCCAGCTGTATCAAAGAGGACGCTCCAAAGGCGTCGTCAACGCCTTGCTCGTCAAATGGCCAAAGCTTTGGAGCCTATGGACGGGGTCCGCTACAACGAAGACCTCAAATTGAGACAGGGCCTGGGGCAACAACGGTATGTAACCAACTCCTCCTCTCTGGCAGAAACGAACAAGTGGGTTCGTGTCACGAGGACTCGATCAACCCTCGAAGAGCGGAGCAAGAAGCGTCGTGCACTGCTCGCGCATGCTCGAGCTCTCCTACAGAAAGCGGAGGAGATGCAGAAAGAAGAGGTGGTCAAGACTCCGCCAAAACTCAAGCAAGTGTGGAGGCTAAAGGCGAAACCAACGCCTAAGCCGAGAGTTGAAGATGTTGCTGCCCAATCTTCACCAAATCCAAGTCCCGTTCCCCTTACCCCGGCACCTCCGGTGGGGTCAGGTATGAACACGGATCCTTCAACATCCAGGGTTCCTGTGAAAGGTCGCCTCGGTCCCTTACCAGGGAATCGAGGTAATCAAGGAACGATTGGGTCCGTTGAAAGGTCCTCAAATGATAAATCCGACTGGGGGTCGTTCTAACTCCCCCCAGGAAAATATCAAAGGGAAAACCCCTATTACCGACCGCATCGGGTTGCGTGTCGAAGTTCAAGAGCCCGTTAAGTTTTTACGTTCACAAAAGCGTAGACTGGAACGAGCGACTCTTGAGAACGCTAATAAAGCGTCATATTCATCTGATGATGATAATATTGTATCTGCAAAATCGTGTCAACACTCTATAGGTTGCTCCAGTTATCAAACTGACGAGTTGTACTATAGAGCTGGGGGTGCGAATAAGCCGTGGAAGCGAAACGCACGAGACGCAGAGCCTCACTGTCCGTGTGCCAACATCATCAAGGCGGTGTTATCAGAATGCTGCTGCTCTGAAGCTCCAAGGAGGAGAATCAGGAAGCGCCGTGCACTCCTTGCGCATGCCCGAGCTCTCTTGAAGAAAGCAGAGGAGATGCAAAAAGAAGAGGCGGTCAAGACTCCGCCAAAACTCAAACAGACGTGGGTGCTAAAGGCGAACCCAACGCCTAAGACAAAAGTGAAAGAAGTTGCTGCCCAACCTTCACCAAGGCCAAATCCTGTTCCCCTTACCCCGGCACCTCCGGTAGGGTCAGGTATGAAAACAGACCCTTCAACCTCCAAGGTTCCTGTGAAAGGTCGCCTCGGTCCCTTACCAGGGAATCGAGGTAAAGTACCTATCAAGGAGCGCTTGGGTCCATTGAAAGGTCACCAAGTTTCAAATCAAACTGGGGGTCGAATTAATCCCCCCACGAAAGATGAGAAAGGGAAAGCCCCTATCACCGACCGCATCGGATTGCGAGTCGAAATACAAGAGCCCGTTCAATTTTTATGTTCACAAAAACGTAAACTTGAACGGGCCACTTTTGAGAAAACTAACAAAACATCCCATGCCAAAGGGGAAGCACACTCATCTGAGGATGATGGTGTTTTACCAAGGAGCACATGCCAACACTCTATAGGTTGCTCCAGTTACCAAGCTGATGAGCTGTACTATAGAGCTGGTGGTATGGGGAAATCTCGAAAGAAGTATGTGCAGGACATGGAGTCTCGCTGCCCGTGCGCCAATATAATCAAGGCAGTGCTGTCAGAATGCTCTTGTGCTCAAACCCCAAGGAGAATTTCAGTATTTGACAGAATTTCCACCGGAACGTCTGAAGCTAAGCCTAGGCGTTTCCAGCGAAGAAGAAGGATAGTCAAAGACAGAGAATTCCCGAAGGTCACCATCAACATGGCCAGCAAAGGAGCATCGACAGGGGACAATCCCGAGTCAATCCCGTTGGTACCCTGGTATCTAACTCACCTACAGTCCGGGACCATTACACGAGGGACTTATGGTAGAATCCGGACGAGATCACCATCAGAAGACGAAGCATCAGATGCCGGCTCCGCGATTGCTTCGGACAACACAGTATCTAGCGAAGGACAACCCCGCGAGGTACTCATGATCAGTGCCGAACAAATGAACAAAATGCTTGAAGACGCCCTAGCTCGGCAGAAAGAAGCTTTCAAATTCGAGATGGAAATGACCCTACAGCGGATGAGGGAGATGCACGATCAGCAACTCGCAGCTTTGACAACTCATCAAGAGGAGCCCACTCGACCCAATCATCAGAACCAAGAAGAGAATGAACGGGAAGGGAATAATGTCATCATTCCCCCTGTCAACAACGACAACGGAAGTGGTCCGGTAGATGATAATGCCAAAGAAGACCACATTACCTCTCCCCAAAACCACTCGAAAATAGAAACGAGTGAAGACAAAAAGATGAAAGACTTGGAGAGCAAAATCAATGCATTGATGAATGCTCAAGAGGTAAAAAGGTCAGGTATACCGTGTCCATATCCGAGGGAGTGGGAATCAATTCCATATCCGGCAAAGTTCAATCTCATTAACTTTACGCCGTTTGATGGAAAGGGTTCCCCTACCCAACATTTAATCTATTTCAAGTCTCACCTAGGAACAATCTCCGGCAACGAACCCTTGATGGTACGGTCATTCGTTGGCACTCTTCGCGGAGCGGCCTTCGATTGGTATCGTCGCCTCAAGCCGGGGAGCATCGGCAGTTGGGACGACATGGAAGACATGTTCTTGACGAACTTCTTTGATGATGACACTGAGGTCTCGATCAGCACTCTGTTTGAGGAGAAACAGAAAAATGGTGAGACAGTCGAAAACTTTGTGAAAAGGTTTCGAAATAAAGCGATGAATTGCAGGGACCCGGTCAGCGAAGATTTCATCCTCGAGACCTGTCACAACAATCTCACCTTGGATATCCTTGAATCTATGGGAACGGCGCCATCAAAGACCTGGAAGGACCTGAAGGTGCGAGGGGAAAGAGCCGAACGATTCATCAAAAGGAAGAAGGCGGAAAGGGGCCAAATACCAAATAACGCTCCGCAACCGAACTTCACCCCTAGGGGTAAAGGAAAAGCGCATGCGAACGCCGTGAACGCAAATCAAACGTTCGAGGTGCAAGCGCAACCGCAGCAGCAGCAGCAGCAAAAGGCACCTCAACAACCAAGGTGGCAACAACAAACCCCGAGGCCGAAAGCTTCGGAGCCAAAGTTCCCGAAAGTTTATTCATTCAGAGAGGACGAAGTTCCTGGGATCTTCAAATACCTCGTGGAGAATAATAAAATCAAATTGCCTCCAGTTCAGGATCAGGAAGATGCCAAGAGGATTAATGATCCGAAGT
The DNA here is from genome assembly GCF_001876935.1 of Asparagus officinalis. Lineage (NCBI taxonomy): Eukaryota > Viridiplantae > Streptophyta > Magnoliopsida > Asparagales > Asparagaceae > Asparagus > Asparagus officinalis. The sequence continues at coordinate 47,124,507 of NC_033798.1, forward strand.
ACTGTGCATTCCACAGAGCGGTGCACCACCCCACCAAGGTATGCTATGCTCTTAAGGACAAGATCCAGGCTCTCATCGACGTCGGAGTCATCACAATGAAGCAGCCAAAGGAGAAGAAAGTGGGTGCGAATGCAGTCACGATTAGCTTCGGCTCCTTTCCCGTGAACCAGTTCCAGCTTGAGCCGGTAATAAAAGCAGCAGTGAAGACGGTGAACGATGATCCTCACAAGCAGCGCCAGAAAGGACTCGTGCCACACACAGCCCCTAATGGCGAGATTCTTTGGGTTCATCCAGATCTGATCGGAGACGAACAGTGGACTGGGACCTCTTCCAAGAAGAAATCAAAAGGGAAAGGCAGATCTTGTTATGGGGTGTCCGCTATTCCAGGAAGAGACGATGACAGAATTCCGGCTTTCCCACTTTCCGAAGATGAACAGGAAGCCCTTGCAACTCGGAGCGGTAACGAGTATCATTACAAGTACCCGGATGCTTCCGAGCAACTAGGTACCAACACTCCTCCGTCCAAAACATTGGCGGAATTGGGAATAGCAGCAATTCCCTCGACGCCTATAGCCGCGGAAAGAGTCCAACAGAAGGAGAAAGGAAAAGAGCCTTTACGCCAGGAGACCCAAAACCCGAGGCAGTCTCGATTCAATCATCCGATTGGAAGAGACAAACCGGGGAATGCGAGCTCTCCACCTCATTTCGACATCATGGCGCAATTAGCCAATATCCCGGCTAGGATAACCCTTTACGAGTTATTGCGCCTGTCCAAGGATACAAGGAAAGCGCTGCAAGAAGCCTTGAGTGACTCTGAAGCTTTTCTAACTCGGATCAAGCCATCCCCTGAAGGGCCAGAGCCGTCAGCTCAGCATTGCAACCTAGCGGCGCATCATTTCCCATGCATCTCCTTCACTAAAGAGGATATGCAAACAAAGAACTCGAAGCATGATCGGCCCTTGTACTTCACCGGGCACATTGGCTCCAGCATGGTCAACCGGATCCAAGTTGATCCGGGTTCCGCTGTTAGCATAATGCCATTCCGATTGATGCATCATCTCGGAATCCCGACGAGTAAATTAGCCTCCACTGGCACTACGATTTATGGATTCAACACCAGCGGGTCTAGACCCTTGGGGAAGATCCGAATCAAGTGCCAGATCGGAGATTTAAAATCGGAAGTTACTTGTTATGTCATCGATGCAGAAACGTCCTATAACTTACTGTTGGGTCGACCTTGGATCCACGGTAACCTTATAGTTCCGTCAACTCTGCATCAATGCCTCAAGTACATAGACTTGAATAATGAAGTCAAGACGGTGGTCGCGGATAAGCAACCGTTTAAGGGATTGGAAAACTATTTCACCGATTCCCTTCTATACGGCGCTGAATCCGATACTGAATCACCGGCCCAAGGAACGGACAGCGGAGATGAAGCTGATACCGAAACTGGGCTTGATTACGATGGTGGTTTTGTACTTAATGACATTGTACCCATTGTAATCAATCTTGACGATGATGAATCATCGGAGAATAGTTGTAACTGGCAACTTGCCGAAGAACTATCAATAAACGATGATTTAGAGTATTTGATGTGTCTGGATGACGTCACTAAAGAGCTTTGTGATAATCCTGACCTGCATATGCCTCTTCAGTCATTTTGTCTGACGAAAAAGCAGGTACAAGATCCATGCGGAGCGACGCTTGTCATCCCCGCGGGAAAATGGAGTGGAAAAGAAGTCGTCTACGGCAAAGGAAAAGAAGCTCCGACACCCGATCACTTCTTAGAAGAAGAAGAAGATGAAGATAAACCTGCTCCTCATCTATTCAGATATGACGCAAAAGCGCGCGATATGATGGAAAAGTATGGGTATGATTTCACACTCGGAGAAGGTCTTTTCTTTGGTCGAGGCCCACGAGTTCCACCTCGAATGGCCTATGTACCGAAGGGAAAACCCGACGATTATTATCGCTATAAAAGAGGTCTCGGCTACGTCTCCTCGTCCGACGACGAATGTTGCTGGCAAAGCTAACAAGGCTAGAAAAGGATACTCTTCCGACTCTTCGGCTGGGGGTTCCGACGCTAGCCTTGGCGAGACGTTCAAAAGGTTGATGTCAAACATGGTCACGGTCGATCCTACCGCAATAGAGGAAGACGACCAGATGCCGACCTGGGAAGATCCTTGGGTTCATCACCTAAACATGCAGTATGGTGATAGGTTCGAGCAAAGAGAGCCTCCTACCGAAGATCAAGTACTCCAGGTGAATATGGGAACTGAGGAAAATCCTAAACCGATATTCATTAGCGATAGTCTTCTACCCGATGAGAAAGAAGAGTTAATCTCTCTTATCAAGGAGTACATTGACGTGTTCGCCTGGAATTAGCTCGACCCAAACGTAGCGGTGCATCGTCTCAATATCAAGACAGATGTCAAACCTGTCAAACAACAACAAAGACGGTTTCGTCCGCAAATGATGGAGGTGATCGAATCCGAAGTCAAGAAGCTTATTGACTCAGGCTTCGTTCGGGAGGAGCAACATCCAGAATGGCTCACCAATATTGTCCCAGTCCTTAAGAAGAACGGGAAGGTCAGGATTTGTATCGACTTTCGGGAC
>NC_033798.1:47128122-47131030 GCF_001876935.1 Asparagus officinalis
CAGGTATGCAGATGACTGTACTATCCCAATCCTCTTCTTATTCGTCTAAATTTTTTATTTTGACTAATAAGAGAATGCCATCATAGGACCAGCCGCTTGGGCCGATACTCTCATGACCCTGGGCATCCCGGCTGTATCTGAGGACGGGGGGATTGCAGGTATGCATACGATTTTCTTGTTCCGATTCTCCTTACTTATCCAAATTTCCATTTGGTTAACATAGAAGTGTCACTGTAGGACCGGGCGTTGGGCCTGATACTACTACGGTTCCCGGGGCTGAAAACCTTCCTAGCAATAGTGCCTCCCCGCCCTTGCCGAGTGGTGTGAACAATCCGCCTGCAAGGGCTGATCTACCCTCTTCTGCTGCTGTCCCGGAGCCTGTCGGACCTCAACCCGAGGGGACATCCGCTAGCGTTGGTATGTTCAGAACTTGCCTTTTGACTTTCCTTTTCATATTCAATAATCCACTGAGCTTCTATGTTTCTGTTTGTAGGATCTCGATCTTCCCTATATGAGCGTGTCCGTAGCCTTTTGGTCGATACTGATCCTGACAGAGAGGCTTTCCGCACAGACCTTAGTTTCTTCACCGCCTTCTACAATGGCCTGATCGAGAAGCTTCTTCACCGAGGAGGCGGCTTTGATCAGTTCCGGCGTTCCTTCTCACCGAGGAGGCGGCTTTGATCAGTTCCGGCGTTCCTTCTCTCGCCACATTGTTTGCGAAAAAAGTTGCTGTATTCATTGCTGTATTCATTACAACTTTGATCGTTACAATGAAATAAAAAGATAGTCTTTTTATAAGACCGGTACACAATGAAAACAAAAGAAATACAACTCCTTTCAAACAAACACAAGATCTGTTCATCATCTCTTGCTTGCGTGGGTCTTTTGCCTGTGACGGGGATGTTGATATCCGTGGACCACCGGGGCACTCAGATCTGGTCCGGATAAATCGGACAGAATGACCTGATTGGACTAGAGCGCTCCCATGACCAGGTACTCGAGGAGCTCGGATCTACTCAGGAGGGACTGATGAAGTTGAAGAGTGAAGCTGCGGAGATTTTGAGCCGTTCCGAAGAATCCGTTCGAGCTGATCTGCAGGCAGAACTCGAGCAGAGTTATGCAGATAGACTTTTTAGCTTAAAGTCTCATATTCTTAGCCGTCAGTTGCCTTCGGGCTAATGAGCTCTTTGTTGTATGCTTTTGACTTGAAATAGAAACTCTGCATTTGCTTCTTTTGTGATTTCTCTGTATATATTTTTTTTGAATGACAGATTTATGGGATTTTTGGCAAACCCCCAGCCATCAACGGGTTTGATATGCCTTTACCGATCACCGTTTGAATCGGGCTAGCATGTGGATTGTCTAGATCCGTTCCACACGTAACGTTGTGCTAAGAAAATTGCTTTTCTTAGACTTGATGCTATGACTTTGAATACATAGACTTCGTCTTTCTTACGGGAATAGACTACCCGGCAACGCGTGTTAGGCGTTGACTTTGGGGTTTTTGGCAAACCCCCAGCCTTCAACGGGTTTGATATGCCTTTACCGATTACCGTTTGAATCGGGCTAGCATGCGGATTGTCGAAATCCGTTCCGCATGTAACGTTGTGCTAAAGGAATGAACTCCCTTAGACTTAATGCTACGACTTCGAATACGTAGACTTTGCCCTTGTTACGGGAATAGGCTACCCGGCAACACGTGTTAGGTGTTGACTTATCCCTACTTAGGATTCGGGATAAAATTCCCCATGCACCAAGTGCGCGGATTGGAAATTGAAAGTTGTGTCAAATAGGAGAGGAAGAATTTTATATTCTATCTCCCGCTGGAAAAGAAACTTGAGGTGGGATTCCCCACCCCCAGTATCTGGAATGATGAACTGGGAATGGGATCTCCACTCCGAGCACCCGGAATGATGAACTGGGAGGGGGGTCGCCACTCCGAGCATCGGAAAGGTCCGAGGAGAGGAAGAATTTTATATTCTATCTCCCGGTGCTAAAGAGGAAGAATTTTATATTCTATCTTCAGCTGGAAAGGAAACTCGAGGTGGCACACCCCCAGAATCCAAAAGGCTCAAACGACCCTAACTGTCGTAAGGTTTGGTCATTTGACTCTGAAGAGGAAGAATTTTATATTCTATCTTCAGCTGGAAAAGAAACTCGAGGTGGGATTCTCCACCCCCAGTATCTGGAAGGATGAACTGGGAATGGGATCTCCACTCCGAGCACCCGGAATGATGAACTGGGAGTGGGGTCGCCACTCCGAGCATCGGAAAGGTCCGAGGAGAGGAAGAATTTTATATTCTATCTCCCGGTGCTAAAGAGGAAGAATTTTATATTCTATCTTCAGCTGGAAAAGAAACTCGAGGTGGGATTCTCCACCCCCAGTATCTGGAAGGATGAACTGGGAATGGGATCTCCACTCCGAGCACCCGGAATGATGAACTGGGAGTGGGGTCGCCACTCCGAGCATCGGAAAGGTCCGAGGAGAGGAAGAATTTTATATTCTATCTCCCGGTGCTAAAGAGGAAGAATTTTATATTCTATCTTCAGCTGGAAAGGAAACTCGAGGTGGCACACCCCCAGAATCCGAAAGGCTCAAACGACCCTAACTGTCGTAAGGTTTGGTCATTTGAACAAAAGATGACTCGGTCTTAGTCTCGACCAGGGTAAGTTGTGACTAAGCGAGGGTTCGAGATGACCCTAACTGTCGTAAGGTTTGGTCATTTGACTCTGAAGAGGAAGAATTTTATATTCTATCAAATCCTCCTCAATCAAGGCACTCAAAGGGGGCTATTTATAGCAATTAGAGGGGGTAGGGGACCTCCAAGGGGTGCGGACACCCCTTGGTGTCTCCGCTATGGCCGAGACACCCTAGGGTGTCTCGGCCATGGCCGAGACACCCCCGGGG
>NC_033798.1:47131055-47131693 GCF_001876935.1 Asparagus officinalis
TTTGAGGTGTTTTGTTGGTTTCCCTGTAGATTCTTCGTCCGGATTCGGATTTGAGCGAATCCAGGTGCGTTGGATGCTTGACGAATAATTCGATCCGTTCTGGTGGTTGGATTATCTGTAGAGTGGTCGAGGCATGAAGGGCGTTGTCCTTTTTGTGAACAGTGCCGGGTTCCCGATTGGTCCGGGTCTTGGTTGTTCCGAAACCCTATCAGCTTACGTAGCTCATCGATTCACTTCAGTCGTTCGTCGACGTCGATTAGACTCATGTGGATCGGATAGTGACGTTCATCGTCGCTTTTTAACACTGAACCATTTGTGGAGACCTATAGGCAATTTTCGATGCCTACAGATACCCCCTCCAAAGTGTTCCGGACTCGTTTCGTTTATAGAAGAGGCTGGAATACTTTGGATGTGATTGGTCTAGCCTTCAGTCGGCATAAGGACCTGTGGTTAGCTTCAACTCTTGGCTCCTTCGATTTTCGGTCTATTCGATGCTTTGACGAATAGCCGAAGTTCTTCCGGCGCTGCGTTTATCGCTTGGCCGTCGTCGGAGTTTCGAGTTTGCAGCTGACGAATTGAGTTTGGCTCGTGTCATTGAGTTGACTTTGAACTACCTCCGCCACATTGTGCTGGCTTAG
>NC_033798.1:47132693-47145122 GCF_001876935.1 Asparagus officinalis
TCATATTAATGCTGTCTTCTGTTTCATTAACAAAAGCGAATTTTTGGAGCTGTTTATGTATCTGGCGGTCTAAGCTCAAACTTATTCCATTTGTTTCCGGGGAGCCTAATGCATGGAGGGGATATGCATTCCTAAATGGGATAACAATCATGAAGAACGCTGGATGTTAGGATGCTCCAATTTCTATGATTTGGTTCAACACGAATTAATCGGACTGTGTAATTAATCCCTAATCCAGCTGTTGCAGTACACCCAAAATATTTTTTTTTGTCTTAAAGAAAAGAAAGAAAATTGTTTTTTTTTTGTGAAGATAAAGAAAAAGAAAAATCCTAACTGAAACAAATCAAAAACAATCACTTTTCAATCAATCTAATTCTTAAGGGTTTAGCCTAACTCAGCTAGACCGCTATCCTAACCAAAAACTCCTACATGAAAAGATCAAAGTTTTACCCAGGTATGTTAGCCAGTAAGGATAGTACTAGAGTGGTGATCAAAAGATGCAATTAAGTACCTCTTTTCCTTATCGGAGCGCTTTAGCAACCCTAAAACCTTGCCTTAGACACCAACTAATCTGAGAAAACTTAACCGGTTCACTTAAGATTTCTTGTTCCTATTGCGAGCTCGAATCGCTTAGCGGGCCAACGTCTAATGAGTGTTTATTAGGCTTGGGTGGCATGTAGTGAGAATTAGTTGATTTTTGGGCTAAGGAAAGGGTGATGAAATCCCTCACCTTATCTTGATTATGGGGTTTTGCCTTAAAAATATTTTTACGTGTGTGTCAAATCAAGATGCTCAAATCACTTGGTGAATTCCTACATATATGAAATGCAACCCTATGAATTAAAAGCAACTAAAAAGGATGGAAAAGAATAAATCTTTTTTTTATTAGGAGTAACAATCAACAAATGAGGAAGGGGGGAATTTTTTATTTGAATTTATTATCTTGTTTAGTAAATGTCAAAGTGGAGGATCGAATTTTACTTATGGTCAACAAAAAATAAAATCTCTTTTTTTACAGTCGCTGATTGTCATCTAATTGTGCAAGAAGTAGCTAAAGGGTGGAATTAAAAACTAGGATACAGAGGCTTACCTGAAAGCAAATCGTTCAAACTCCTAGCTTCTCCAATCCGGCGATTGCTTCAAGCTCCAAGCGTTGTCCTTCATAAAAAACACACAAGTTAAAGAAGCCAACAATAATTAAAAACTACTTAAGCACCTTCCCCGGCAACGGCGCCAAAAACTTGATGGCAGCATAAACATGTAGCAAAAAGCGTTGGGCAAGTGCACAACCCGTGTCAAGTTATAGTATTTAAGTATCGATCCCACGAGGGAGGTGTTTTGATAGGAGAAATATGAAATCGGTTCTTATGTTGTGTGGGCGTGACATAGTAGGAGTGATAATGTGCAATGTGATGTGAAGAGAATTGAGTAGAATGAAAATGGTGTGTGAATAAGTGCAAAAGTGTAAGTGAGAGTGGATTTGTAGATGATGCAATAAAGGTGAGAAGGAAAAATGATAAAATAAAAAAAAATCAAGAATGAAGGAATAAAATTCAAGAATAAAAGAAAATGCAAGAAATTAAAGATGGTGGATTTGCAATTATAATATGGCATAATCTAAAATTGAAGCCCACTTTAGAAAAGGGGTGATTCCCTAGAGGGTTTCTAGCCTAAAGGCGAATCAAACAAAATAAAATGAAACAAAAAGAAAAACTAAACCCAGAGGGTTCTAGCGCTCAGGTGAATAGCTATAAGAATCGTAAATCTAAACTATAAAATAAATTACAAAATCTAAACTAGCAAAAATAAATTGCAAGAATTAAATAACAAAAATAAATCTCAGCTCTTAAGCATGAATAAATCTTAAGGAAGAGGGTTCTAGCCTTCTTGCTATTTAACGAAGAAAATAAAATCTACTAGCGAGCATAGAAATAAAATCTAAACTTATATAGCCAATAAAAGAGAAAAAGAAAAGTAAATGCAAACCTTCAAATAATTCTTCGCATCTTCATCTTCATCTTCATTCATTCCCAACAAAGAGAAAAGAGAAAATTCTAAAGTGTCGTGAAAAAAATTATTATTATTAATTGCAACAAAAAGTTATTAATTTTGGCGAAGGCCTTCTCATTAAGAGTAGCCTCTCTCCAAACAGGAGTTACAAAAATTTTCACATGCTCTCGACCCCTCACTCTCTACCCCTATTTATAGAATCTTTCACATGAATATGAGCCATTGGATTTGTCTTGAGGCGCCCAAGCAACAATCTCGCTACCTTTGAATTTGGCTTTTTGTTTCTTTCTCTAGCCCAAATATATGAGAGCCCATAATGATTTTATTTGATTTTCAAAAGAAATCAAAATTCCAATACAATTTTCTAACAGCCCCATACAAGTCCGGCAGTGTAAAGCCTAATCATCAAGTGCCACATTTCCAAGTCCCATGTGCATCGCTCAAATCAATTCTCTCATCCAATGCAATCTTGCCAGCCAATCAGTTCAATTTCCTTGTGAGCAAAATCCGCGCCGCCATGATTTTCATTTGATTTTTTCTTTCAGGCATTCATGATGTTCTATGTCGCGTCTTCATGCTTTAAAATGGCAGGAGAAAAAATCAACCATCCTTCAAACAGCCAAGCATTAGGTCCATGAAGTGATATTTCGTTGATTCGGGCTTGGCCGCTTTAAGCTCAATATTTGTCTTCTATGCAGCAATTGAAGTCGGTCCAGCCCATTTGCATTTGAATTGATTTTTGACTTTTTGGGCTTAATCTTCATGGTCTTGCATAATTTAGAAATTTAATTTTCCAATGGGCTTCTTGATTCATTTCTTTATTTAATCAATGGGTTTCTGTTGAGAGATGAGAAGTTTGAGATTTATTCTTCATTAACCTGCAATTAAAAGATAAAAACAATTATTAGTGGTATATTTATTCATATAAATTAGATAATGAGGGTATAAAATTGTAATAAAATGTGATTATCAAGGACACATATAGATATGTTAATATGGAATAGTGTCTCAAGATAAAAACATAAAAGCCATGTATAAAAAAGATTTATGAAATCAAAAGAGAGAAAAACATGAGAATCATGAAAAAAGTTTTAAAATGAAAACAATTCATCCAAATAAAATCATAAATCACAAGTAAATCACAAAAGAAGCAAATCAATATCAAAATGGCAAGGGAGGTGACAATATCAAGCTCTTGAGCTTGTTTCAACCCGTATAAACATTTTGGCACCCGTTAAATATAATTTGGGAAATAAACACCCAATAAATCCGGGGGTTGCTCAAAACACAAATCTCTCAACGAAACAAAACCAATAAAATGGAAACAAGGGAATTGACTAGAAAAAAATATTTTCATTTTCAAAGAGTTTCAAAACACATTTTTCAAAACCAAGATGATGCGGCATAATTATGTACCAAAATTACAAGTGCACAATCAATCAAGTTATAGTATAAAAATATCGATCCCACAAGGAAGGTAATTTTAAGAGATTATTAGAATTAGTTCTTATGTTGTGTACGTGACAAAATAGGATTAAAGAATAAGTGTGAGAGTTATGATAAGTGAGAGTGATTGTCGTGAATATATGCAGGTAACAATAAATTGAATTTTAGAGAAGAGAAGAAAGAATCAAAGAATAAAATAAAAAGCAAGAATAAAAAGAGAAAAAAATCAAGAAAACAAAAGATGGAGAATTCAATTAAAGATATGAGAGATCTAGAATTGAATCCACTAGCTAATCTTAATTATAAAATACAAACTATTCTCTTTTTATCATATTTCAACTTAGATTTATTAAGTATAGACTATCAAACCATTTAAGGAAAGTATAACCTATCAAATTATCATCTAAGTCAAAATTACTATTCATGATAAGAACAACAACAAGATATTAATCCTAGAATTCATAAGCATAACCTATCAAACCATTTAAGATAAGCATAGATTATCAAATTCTTCTTCTACCAATTGGTTTTCTAGTTAATTATCTTGAACATGAACATTTTAAGTGTAAGAGAATAATCCATACAATATAAAGAAAATTAGACTAGTTTAATACAATTCTAAGATTCCTACAAGAATTAATTTCACATCTTAAGAAATAAAAGTAAGAAGAAAAAGAACTAATTACAAAAAAAAAAAAAAAGAAAAATCTAAACTATGAACAAGAAATAAATCTAACTACAAAGAATTAAAATCTAAACTACAAAATAAATTACAAAAATTAAATGCAAGAAAATAAATCTACTTTACAAATTAAAGTGCAAAAAGAAATAAAAAGACAAGAAAATAAATCTACACTACAAGCATGAATGCAAATCTAACTAATAAGCAAAAATAAAGAAATTACTAAAAAGAATTAAAAGAGAAAAATAAAGGAAAAGTAAACCTTCAAACTTTTCTTCATCTCCATCATCATCATCCAACAAAGAGAAGAAGATTTGAAATGGAGAAAAATTATTTTTATTAATTGTAACAAAAGTTATAAATTTGGAAGGCCTTCTCAATTAAGAGTAGCCCTCCTCTCCAAATGGAGTTATAAAATTTTTCTCTCCTCTAACTCCTCACTCTCTACCCCTATTTATAGTAACATCAGTGAATGAGAGCCATTGGATTGAAATCTTATCCAAAAATAACAAATTTCAGCTCTTAATTCGTAACAAACTGTACGTCAGTATCGATACCAGCATCGATAGGCGTATCGATGCTGGCATCGATACAGGCATCGATGCTAGCATCGATACGCCCCTCGATGCTGGCATCGATGTGTGCCTTTTCCTGGTTGCTGTCCGAAGCTAGCTTTGTAGGCGTCAAAAAATGCTGATGGATATCCAAATACAGCTTAAGAGGAGATCATCCAAAGATCAAGAGAACACAACAAACAAGTGTTGGCTGTCTCGTACATCCAGACAGTGTTTGCTGTCTGGGACGCCCAGACAGTGTTTGCTGTCTGGAACGTCCAGACAGTGTTTACTGTCTGGGACGCCAGACAGTGTTTGCTGTCTCGCACGCCAGACAGTGTTTGCTGTCTCGCAAGCCAGACAGTGTTTGCTGTCTCGCACGCCAGACAGTGTTTGCTGTCTCGCAAGCCAGACAGTGTTTGCTGTCTTGCACACCAAACAGTGTTTGGTGTCTCGCACGCCAGACAGTGTTTGCTGTCTCGCAATGCTAGACAGTGTTTGCTGTCTCGCACCGCCAGACAGTGTTTGCTGTCTAGCACCGCCAGACAGTGTTTGCTGTCTCGCACCGCCAGACAGTGTTTGCTGTCTCGCACCGCCAGACAGTGTTTGCTGTCTCGCACCGCCAGACAGTGTTTGCTGTCTCGCACCGCCAGACAGTGTTTGCTGTCTCGCACCGCCAGACAGTGTTTGCTGTCTCGCACCGCCAGACAGTGTTTGCTGTCTCGCACCGCCAGACAGTGTTTGCTGTCTCGCACCGCCAGACAGTGTTTGCTGTCTCGCACCGCCTGTGATTCGGTGGTCCACGAGTCAAAGCGCTCCCGGCACAGGCAAAGTCCCACAAAACAAGAATCGATAGACGATTTTTGTGTTATTTTCCAAGAGAGTTGTAATTTTCTCAATTTTTCATTGTAATTCTCTGTAAACAATCTAAGTTTTAATGGAATCATCAATGAAAACAACTTTCGACGAAAACAAACTGGCGACCACAGTGGGAGCCAACGGTTTCGCTGCCGAGACCGTCGTGTCGCAGCCGATCAAGATACTGGCTGAGTCCATGGTTGAATATGAATTCGACCAAGCAAAGTTTGAGGAATATCTGTCATCCTCATCCTCAAAGTCTTCCTCGCCTCACAAATGCAGGGAGATTTCATCTTCTAAGAAGGTTTTCAAGTTTTCGACTCCGTCGAACGCTATAGATGAAGAATCTCGCCTGATTGTTACTGAGGATTTTATTTGCAACACCTCTGCTCACAATGACTCTTATCTAGTTAAAGAGTCATCGAATCAAAGCCCACCGGAACTGACGAAGAGGGCTCATCAGAGACAACGTCAATGCCGCGCTCGCCAAATAGCTAAGGCCTTGGAACAAACCGACAGGGTTCGTTATCATGCAAACCTAGAGTCGAGGAGGCATCGAGTGGTTCAGTTGTCTGAACAACCAATCACTCATATCTCTGCTAAACTAACGACGGATGAATGGACTTTTGTCAAGAGGGCTCGCTCGACCCTCAAAGAACGTATACAAAAGCGTCGTGCAAACGCTGCTCATGTCCGTTCTCTCTTACAACAATGACGAGAAAGAAACAAGAAAACGGTGGCCAAAGAACTGCTAAAACTCTACAAAGTTTGGATTCTAAAGTCTGGAGTTGTGCAAAATCAGCATTCAGAGCCCGTTAAGACTCCGCACCCGCAAGGGGGTGGTTCTAAACATGTGACTCCTGAAATAACCTTGGATCGCTCAAAGGCAACAATAATTTGTCCTGAGAATGCCAACAAGGCTTTACACCCCCAGAAGAAGACGTGTTCGCCAAAAGATATCGTTATGCATGGGAGGTCATACCAACAGACGATAGGATTTTTCGGCAATCATACCGATGAATCGTACTATCAAGCTGTGGGTTTGAATAAATTTCAAAAGAGAATTATTCGAGAAATAAACTCTCATTGTTCCTGTGCGCGACTCATTAAAGCAGCATTGTCGGAATATAACTACGCTAAATGAGAAGTTATCCCGCAAAGAGTCTCAGTGTTCCAGAGGTTTTTCACCGAAATGTCAAAGCCCAGGACGAGACGTTTCAGCAAGAAGTTTGCTATTCAAGAGGATGAATTCCCTGAAGACACCATCAACATGGCTGATAAAGGAAAATCTAAGCGGCATTCAAATGAATCAAACCCCGACTTTTCCCCAGGAGGAAAAGTCAATTCAGGAATTGCCCAATGGATGTCTCGACTCCAGTTAGGAGCCATCAGACGTAGAGATTACAAGAGAATGCATGAAGGAATGTCTTCGGGGGACGAACTCTCGGACACTTGTTCTGCGATCGCTTTTGATGATACAATGTCTAGCACGGGACAAACCAAAGAAGTGTTCACAATCACTTCTGATCAGTTTGCTTAAATGCTTCAAGAAGCTCTAGCCAAGCAACGTGAAGAAATTAGAGCTGAGATAAAGACAGAGATGGAGTTAGCTATCCAACAAATGAGAAAATTGCTAGCTCAACGGCCTCAACCTCCTGAGTCCAGTCAGCGATCTGAATCCAGCCGCCACACTCAGAATGTTGTAGATGACAGTGATCCAGAAGTGGATGAAGTCATTATGGCTGATACACCTCCCAATGATAATAATACTGGGGGTGGTTCAACAGATCCTCCCAACAACAATATTAGGGGTGGTTCAATTTTACCTCTTAATAACACTGGGGGTGGCCCAATTATTTCTGCTCAACATCACTAAAAGAGAGATGAAGATGAGGATAAGAAAATGCAAGACCTTGAAAACAAAGTCAATGCTTTGATGTCCGCTCAGAAAGTAAAGAAGACGAGTATTCCGTGTCCCTATCCAAGAGAATGGGATTCAATACCGTACCCGGCAAAGTTCAATCTGATTAACTTCACACCGTTTGATGGGAAGAGCTCGCCTATTCAGCACTTGATTTATTTCAAGTCTCATTTGGGCATGATCTCTGGAAGTGAGGCTTTAATGGTCCGGTTATTCGTTGGCACCTTTCGTGGGCCCGCCTTCGATTGGTACCGACGTCTCAAGCCAGGGAGCATCAATTGCTGGGATGACATGGAAAGTTTGTTCCTCAGCAATTTCTTCGATGATGACACCGAAGTGTCAATCGGAACCCTTTTAGATGAGAAGCAAAAAGACGGAGAGTCAGTCGACAATTTTGTCAAGCGCTTCCGTAACAAGGCAATGAATTGCAGAGATCCTGTTACAGAGGAGTTCATCCTGCAAACATGCCACAATAATCTCTCCATCGATGTCTTGGAAGCCCTGGGGGTCGTACCATCCAAAACTTGGATGGATTTGAAAATGCGCGGTGAACAAGCTGAACACTTTCTTAAAAGAAAGAAAGCTGAGAGAAGCCGACCGACGACATCTACAATCACTGAGAACGCGACTCTCGATCCGAAGTTTCAAAAGGAGTATTCTTTCGAAAATGATGAAGCTCCAGCCATATTGAAATACATCCTCACCAATGACAAAATCGAGCTACCACCTATTAAAGATCAGGAGGGAGCTAAGAGGATTACGGATCCAAACTACTGTGTGTACCACAGAAGGGTTTTCCATCCCACCGAGATTTGCTTTCGACTCAAAAACAAAATACAAGCCTTAATTGACTCCGGTGTCATAACGGCGGAACAAGCCAAGTAAAGACGACTCTAACTCCATTGGGTGCACGAGTATAAATTGTTTCCCCTCACTCCAAAGAGTATACGAGTATAAACTGCTCCTCGATACTCCAATAGGTATATGAGTCTAAACTGTTTCCCACTCTTGACGGGAAGTTCCTTGAGAATTTTTACATGTAATATTCTTAAGGATAACCCGGTCATGTAACTCAACATGATGTTAGACCCAGTTTCGCGAAGGAAGCTGGGGGTGGATGGTTCATGTAACGGGAAGTTCTCGGAAGAATGCTATATGTAATTTTCTTAGGGATAACCCGATCATTACAAACAAAGTGATAAACACTACATCCCCACGGTGATTTCCGAATACTCTTTTGCTGAGATGAGATTCGATCACTTCTTTAGATCAATCTTCCCTCACAAAACTCATATTTGGTCAAACCTTTAAACAGTTAGGACCAAAGCCAAACTCCCCTCTCGATTCCTTCCATGAACGAGAGGTCCACAAATTGAACGATCAAACCTTTAAACAGTTAGGATCGTATCAAACTCCCACACGGTCAAACCTTTAAACAGTTAGGGCCAAAGCCAAAATTCCCTCTTGATTCCTTCCATGAACGAGAGGTCCATTCAAATTGAACGATCAAACCTTTAAACAGTTAGGATCGTATCAAACTCCCACATGGTCAAACCTTTAAACAGTTAGGACCAAAGCCAAAATCCTCTCTCGATTTCTTCAATGAACGAGAGGTTCACAAATTGAACGATCAAACCTTTAAACAGTTAGGATCATCTCAAATTCCCATTTGGTCAAACCTTTAAACAGTTAGGACCAAAGTCAAAATCCCCTCTCGATTCCTTCCATGAACGAGAGGTCCACAAATTGAATGATCAAACCTTTAAACAGTTAGGATCGTCTCAAATTCTCATTTGGTCAAACCTTTAAACAGTTAGGACCAAAGCCAAAATCCCCTCTCGATTCCTTCCATGAACGAGAGGTCCACAAATTGAACGATCAAACCTTTAAACAGCTAGGATCGTCTCAAGTTCCTATTTGGTCAAACTTTTAAACAGTTAGGACCAAAGCTAAAATCCCCTCTCGATTCCTTTCATGAATGAGAGGCCCACTAATTGAACGATCAAACCTTTAAACAGTTAGGATCGTCTCAAAACTCCCACTTGGTCAAACCTTACTACAGTTAGGACCACAATCAAGATTCCCTTTCGATTCATTTCACGAACGAGGGGTCTACTTTTGAATTGAATAATCAAACCTTATGACAGTCAGGATTATTCAAACCAGTCCAGATTCTCTAAGTGAAGATGAGACCAGGAGATAGAATATAAAATTCCTCCTCTCCGATTTCGGGTTCATCTCTACCAACAAACAAGAGACCAGGAGATAGAATATAAAATTTTTCCTCTCCAATTTCGGGTTCATCTCTACCAACAAACAAGAGACCAGGAGATAGAATATAAAATTCTTCCTCTCTGATTTTTGGGTTTATCTCTACCAACAAAAAAGAGACCAGGAGATAGAATATAAAATTCTTCCTCTCTATCATCGGGTTCACCTCTACCAACAAAAAAGAGATCAGAATACTCCAATAGGTATACGAGTCTAAACTATTTCCCTAATCTCAATAGGAAGTTTCTGGAGAATATCACTCAGAATATTCTTAAGAATAACCTGAATACTCCAATAGGTATACGGGTCTAAACTGTTTTCCTACCCTCAACAGGAAGTTTCTGGAGAATATTACTTAGAATATTCTTAAGAATAACCTGGCTACCTTCCAACGAGTATATGAGGTTAACTATTTCTCGAAAACTCTAAAAAAAATACATGAGTATAAACTGTGTTCTTATGAAGACTGATACAGTGATTAACAATCCAGTATCAATTTGATGACAAAAGCTGAATTCACAAGTACAAATTCCAGCTTCGATTCAAGATCTCGACAACGGTCAAGCGATAAACGTAGTACCAGAAGAATCTTAACTATTCTACAAAGCACTGGATAGATTGAGAGATAAAGAGGTCAAGAGTTGAACTCATTTACGAGCCCCTCTCCACGATCCACTCAACCAAGTATTGAAGGGACTGTGAGTCACGCCTGTCTTATCCAAAGTGTCCCAGACTCCTCTATAAAAGAATAAGTCTGGAATACTTTGGAGGGGGTATCTGTAGGAGTCAAAAAATGCTGATGGATATCCAAATACGGCTTAAGAGGAGATCATTTAAAGATCAAGAGAACACAACAAACAAGTGTTGGCTGTCTCGTACATCCAGACAGTGTTTGCTGTCTGGGACGCCCAGACAGTGTTTGCTGTCTGGAACGTCCAGACAGTGTTTACTGTCTGGGACGCTAGACAGTGTTTGCTGTCTCGCACGCCAGACAGTGTTTGCTGTCTCGCAAGACAGACAGTGTTTGCTGTCTCGCACGCCAGACAGTGTTTGCTGTCTCGCATGCCAGACAGTGTTTGCTATCTCGCACCGCCAGACAGTGTTTGATGTCTAGCACCGCCAGACAGTGTTTGCTGTCTCGCACCGCCAGACAGTGTTTGCTGTCTCGCACCGCCAGACAGTGTTTGCTGTCTCGCACCGCCAGACAGTGTTTGCTGTCTCGCACCGCCAGACAGTGTTTGCTGTCTCGCACCGCCATCTCGGAAGTGCGAGACACACAACCCTGTCTCGGCCATAGAGTTGGTTACAACACGTTTTTTGACGGTTTTTTGGCTTCATAACTACTTGAGATCAACCATAAACGTGGGGAGATAGTTACAAACTGAAAAGAGGCCCACTAACCTCATAAAAAGATGGTATTTAAGGATTTGGACAGCGGTTACAAAAGGGGGCTGATCATCGAGCATTTATCGAGCGAATTGGAGCAGAGAAAACAGAGAGAACAGTGAAATTTGAACTCTTTGTGTGATTCCTTGAGATTCGAGCTTTGACTTGATCTTAAGAAGAACGATCGTCTTACTTTGATAAGATCTTCGTTTCAAATTCTCATTTCGATAAACGAAGGAAGAATCATTAAACCCCTCACGATCTGTGATTTGGTGGTCCACGAGTCAAAGCGCTCCCGACATAGGCAAAGTCCCACAAAACAAGAATCGATAGACGATTTTTGTGTTATTTTCCAAGAGAGTTGTAATTTTCTCAATTTTTCATTGTAATTCTCTGTAAACAATCTAAGTTTTAATGGAATCATCAATGAAAATAACTTTCGACGAAAACAAGCTTCTTGTGTTTGTTCTTGGGCTTGGGCCTTGGACATTTTCTTGGCACTTTGGGCATTAGCACTTCATTAAATATTTATTTGGCTTCATGGGCTTCATTTCTTCGTGGCTTGCTTTTGGATAAATTAGCAATTTGATTTTCCAATGGGCTTCTTGATTTCTCTTTTGCTTCATTTTTTTATTTACTCAAGGGCCTTTGTTGAGAGATGAGATTTTTGTGATTTATTCTTCATTAACATGCATTTAAAGATAAAAACAATTATTAGTGGTATATTTATTCATATAAAATAGATAATGAGGGTATAAAATTGTAATAAAATATGATTATCAAATACCCCCACACCTAAACTTTTGCTAGTCCTCTAGCAAAGAAAATAAAAAGAAAATCCTAACTCACTTTTGTAGGAATCGCAGTTGTATTTAGCGTATACAACAAGCCTTTAAACCCCTAGGTTACCCTAGTGGACGAGTTGTAGTCTCGTGAGGGTTTGTAGTAAATATACCCATAAATTTTGGTCAACTTGCCAAGTTAAATAAGTCCGTAAATAACTAATTTTCCTTGATATATTTAGAAATTCTAATTGGGGCTAGTTAATAATCAAGAAAACGTTTTTATATATAACTCCAACGTAAATCTCTTAGAAAATCTTTTTCATTATAGCAATACAAAACCAAGTCAAATCTTAGATATTTAATTTAAAAGTTTTGAAAAAAATATACTAACTCTTTGTTTTAAATAACTTTCAAGTCTCTTGATCAAAAATTGTTTTTCAAGACCATATATACAAAATAACTATGTATATATAAAAAATGGTTAGTGTTATATATACATATATATATATATATATA
>NC_033798.1:47145705-47150565 GCF_001876935.1 Asparagus officinalis
TTTTTTATATTAAAAATTATGTCAAAATGTAACAAAATGATAAAATAAAGAGGAAAATATGTACTTTCCACCCCTACACCTAAATTTTGCATTGTCCTCAATACAAATTCGCTAATGCACAAAGTAAAATAGATAAGAATTCAAGAACTTACATTTGTTTGGTCGACAATGATGATAAGGATCTGTAATTACTGTTAGTATGGGGATGAAGAAATCAAATAAGAGAGAAAAATTGTAATTATTTTTTTATTTTTTTATTTTTATTTTTTTATTTTTTTTTACAGATAATGAGGTTCATGAAGAACCAACACCTCTTCCTCTCCGAGCGTAGAAAATTCTAAAAATGGTTTTAGAAATAGACCATTTATTTTAAAAATGTTACTATTTTTAGGATTTTCTATCTCGACAGCCCCATGCAAAAAAACTTGTTTGATAAAAAATGGACCTGTCTATCTTGATCTTAATTTTCTAGGAAAAAGATACAGTTTTGAATTGTACAATAAAACTTTCTGTCCTGGAGAGAAATTTTTTCGTAAAATTGATTTGTCATGAAAAATCTTGGTTTTTTCTTTGTAAATTTTTGAGTTTATGTATGCATCATTTCGAATTTCTTCCAACTCATTTATTTGGAGCAATCTGTTCTTACCTGCCGAGTCTGAGTCAAAATTTAACTGTTTTATTACCCACATTGCTCGATGCTCCAACTCTACTGGTAGGTGGCAGGCTTTCCCAAACACTAGTCTGTATGGTGACATCCCCAAATTAGCCTTGAAAGCTGTTCTATATGCCCACAGAGCATCACATAATTTTACATACCAATCTTTTCTCTTATGATTAACTGTTTTTTATAAGATTTGTTTTATCTGCCTGTTTGTGACCTCTACTTGTCCACTGGTTTGGGGGTGATAAGGAGTTGACAATTTGTGTGTGATTGAATATTTCCTCATCAAATCCTCAAAAGAACGGTTAGGGGTGATAAGGAGTTGACAATTTGTGTGTGATTGAATATTTCCTCATCAAATCCTCAAAAGAACGGTTATAAAAATGTGTACCGTTATCACTAATGATCACTCGGGGTACTCCAAACCGTGCAAAAATATTCTCTTTCAAAAACTTGACAATGACCTTTTTGTCATTAGTTTTGCAAGCTACCGCCTCAACCCATTTTGACATGTATTCAATGGGTACTAGAATGTAAACATTTCCAAAGGAATTTGGAAATGGTCCCATGAAATCGATACCCCACAGATCAAAAAGTTCAACAGATAAGATGGGTTGTAAGGGCATCATATTTCTTCTAGTGACCTTCCCTAAAAGCTGACAGCGGTTATAAGTTTTGCAAAACTCATATGAATCCTTGAAAAGAGTGGCCGGTATAGCCCAGATTGGAGAATTTTTTTAGTTGTTTTTCTTAGGCTAAAGTGGCCCCCACATGCTTGCTCATGACAAAAGGAAAGAACACTCCTAGTTTCTTCAGTGGGAACACACCTCCTAAAGATCTGATCAGGACAATATTTGAACAGATACGGATCATCCCAGTAAAAGTATTTTACTTGGGAGAGAAAACATGATCTATCATGTTTGGACCAATGAGAAGGGATATGGTTCATGACTATGTCGGCGAACCATGGAACATATTGGATTTCTAGGAGTTGTTCATCTGGAAAATGTTCGTTGATCGGGACGGTTGAAGTTGGTGCATTTGGGAGTCGAGAGAGATGATCTGCTACGGGGTTCTCTGTTCCCCTTCTATCAAGAATTTGGATGTCAAACTCTTGAAGTAGGAGAATCCATCTAATAAGTCGTGCTTTAGCATCCTTTTTGGTCAAAAGATACAGCTAAAAACTCTTTTTCTGTGACAGAGTAATTTTGCTGGGCATCATTCAGAGTCCTACTGACGTAGTAGATCAAATACGGTTTTTTATCAAACCGTTATCCTAAAACAGCACCAATCATAGAATCAGATGCATCACACATCAGTTCGAAGGGTAAGGTCCAGTCCGGTGCATGAATGATAGGAGCTGTGGTTAGCTCCTTTTTCAGATATTCAAAAGCTTTAAGGCAGTCGGGAGAGAAGACAAATGATGTATCATCGGCTAAGAGGTTGGTCAAGGGTCTAGCAATTTTGCTAAAATCATTGATGAAACGTCGGTAAAAACCAGCATGACCAAGAAATGATCTGACATCTTTGACTGTTTTGGGAGGAGGGAGATTGGAAATAAGATCTACCTTAGCTTTGTCCACTTCGATTCCCCTATTAGAAACTACATGTCCTAAGACAATGCCTTGTTTGACCATGAAATGACATTTCTCCCAATTGAGAGTCAGATTTTTTTCTCCTTACATCGTTCTAGGACCAGTTTAAGATGATGCAAACATTGGAAAAATGTGTCACCAAAAATAGAAAAGTCATCCACGAAAATTTCGAGAAATCACTCTACCATGTCGGAAAAAATACTGATCATGCAACGTTGGAATGTGGCCGGTGCGTTACACAGGCCAAAAGGCATGCGTCGGTATGAGAATGTTCCATACGGGCAAGTGAAGGTGGTTTTCTCCTGATCTTTGGGAGCGATAGGGATTTGATTGTAACCTGAATATCCATCCAGAAAACAGTAAAACTCATGTCCTGCTAAACACTCTAACATTTGGTCAATGAAAGGAAGAGGGAAGTGATCTTTCCGAGTGGCTAAGTTGAGTTTTCTGTAGTCAATGCAAACTCGCCATCCAGTTTGCATCCGAATGGGAATCAGCTCATTAGCCTCATTTTGGATCACAGTGATCCCAAATTTCTTTGGAACAACTTGGACCGGACTCACCCATGAACTATCAGAAATGGGATAAATAATCCCATGATCGAGACATTTCAAAATATCTTTCCTAACAGCTTTTTTCATCACTGGGTTTAACCGACGTTGAGGATCTCTAGTAGGTTTGGTATCATCTATCAAATGGATTCGGTGTTGAACAATGGTTGGACTAATCCCTTTGATATCAGCCATGGTCCATCCAATGGCTTCCCTATTCTCTCTTAAAACATCTAAGAGAGCTTCCTTTTGACTGGTAGTTAAGTCAGAAGAAATAATGGCTGGTAAAGACTCGTTCTCCCCTAAGTAGGCATATTCTAGATTTTTAGGTAGAGAGGTTTGAGCTCTAACTTAGGGAGTTCCTCCACAGATGGGCGAAGCTGGATTCGTGGTTCTATCTCCAAAGGCCCTCGTTGCCAGCCAACAATAGAAACATGATTGACCAGCGGATCTAACTCTAGTTCGTCATCAGAAGACTCCACAAACATTAAGTCAGATGCATTTGAATCTGACTCACACTCTCCCTCTTGTTGCTCACTGGATATTCCCTGAATGAAATTCACTTCCATAGGTTGATCAGATTGATCACTAGGCTGCCTTCTTAGGTTGAAAATATTAAGGTCAACAGTAATATTCCTAAAAGATAGTTTTATTTGACTGGTTCTATAATTGATCAAAACATTTGAGGTGGCTAAGAACAGTCTTCCTAGAATGACGGGGATTTGACTTTTGAGATTGGAAACGGGTTGCGTTTCCAAGACAATAAAATCAACAGGGAAAATGAACTCTCCAACTTTGATCAAAACATCCTTAACCTCTCCTTTGGGAATTTTTACAGATCTATCAGCTAACTGTAGAGTGCTGATAATCATATTTTATTATAATTTTATACCCTCATTATCTATTTTATATGAATAAATATACCACTGGGGGTAGGGGGTTATCTTGATACAGTGCATAATTTACTTATAAATTTTCTATACCCTCATTACTCCTCAAGTTGTTTACTATGACAGTGCGCAATACTCATAATCGCACTGAATAATTGCTTTTATTTTGTAATCTGCAGCCACTTACACTGAAGAATACAACCTGCCCCAGAAACATTCTCATCTCCATCAAGCCAAAGGCGCCCACCCCGCCGCGCCCGCCGCCCCCCCGCCCCCCCCCCCCCCTTCGAGCTAAGATATAACGAACTAAGGAGAACATACCTCCAAAGCAAAGCCAAACTGCGAAATATTGGAATCTTAAAAGCCCAACAAACGCCCAACAATGTCCAAACTATCCATCGAGCTCATTTGAGGTTTCGGAAAATTAGATGCAAAAATCTGGGATTTACTTAGATTGCACAAACTCTGAGAAATCTGAAAGAGCTCCCAGTTTGCGATTCTGGAACTTAGATGCAATAATATTGAGGCCGGAATTGATGAAGACCGAAATGAAGCTACAGTAGGCCGGTTGCAGCTAGGAGCCGGATGTGATTTTCATTTTGAAAAGCAAAGGAGGCTTGCTGCAGATTCACATGGATGGGCCTCAAATAAATGAATGGACAGCTTTAATTTTGAATGGGCCGGACTTGATTTGAAAAAAAAAAAATCATTGTGTGACTGGCTCATGACCGGACTTGATTGGCTTGGAAAAAAATCATTTTATGTTTTGGATTTTAAACACAAGTATTTGCTGCATGTGACTTGGGCCAGTTTTCATTTTCTTTGTGATCATCAAATGAAGACAAATTGGGCCGGTTTTCATTTTCTTTTTGAACATCAAATGGGCCGGTTTTCATTTTGGTTTGAAAATCAAATGAAGTCCAAAAATGAACTCAAAGAGTAGTGGACCGAACTTTGGACATTGCTACAAATTTCGGTTTTGAAAATCAAAATGCAAATGGGCCTCTTATGTTGGATTAGAGAAGAACAAAAAGCAAATTCAAAGGTGGAGATTGTTGCTTGGGGCTCAAGACAAATCCAATGGCTCATATTCATTGAGGATTACTATAAATAGGGGTAGAGAGTGAGGAGTTAAGGGTGTGAAAATTTTGTAAACTCCTTTT
>NC_033798.1:47153276-47169728 GCF_001876935.1 Asparagus officinalis
CGCCCGACGTACTAGTTCCATTCGATTAAGGGTTGAGTGGGAATATAGTCATCCTAGACAGTTAAATATAAATATCCCTGTATGCTTATCAAGAGTAAATATTCTGAGATGTTTATGTTTATGGTTGCGGGTTGAATTAGACTCTGATAATCATATTTTATTATAATTTTATACCCTCATTATCTATTTTATATGAATAAATATACCACTAATAATTGCTTTTATTTTTAATTGCAGGTTAATGAAGAATAAATCCCAAAAATTCTATCTCTCAACAAAGGCCCTTGAGTAAATGAAGGAATAAGAGAAATTCAAGAAGCCAAATGAAATATTTGAATTTTAAAAGCCCAAAAGCCCAAATGTCCCAAATATCCATGAGCTCATTTGATTTGGACTTAGATGCAAAAATTGGGATTTTAGATGCAAAAATTGAGAAATTCAAGAGCTCATTTGATTTGGACTTAGATGCAAAAATAATATTGCTTTTTATTTTTTAATTGGCAGGTTAATGAAGAATTAAATCCCAAGAAGGATTTTAACGACCGGACTTGAGTGCTGGTACTGCAGAGTTGATTTTAATCAGGCCGGAATTGATGAAGACCGAAATGAAGCTACAGTAGGCCGGTTGCAGCTAGGAGCCGGATGTGATTTTCATTTTGAAAAGCAAAGGAGGCTTGCTGCAGATTCACATGGATGGGCCTCAAATAAATGAATGGACAGCTTTAATTTTGAATGGGCCGGACTTGATTTGAAAAAAAAAAAATCATTGTGTGACTGGCTCATGACCGGACTTGATTGGCTTGGAAAAAAATCATTTTATGTTTTGGATTTTAAACACAAGTATTTGCTGCATGTGACTTGGGCCAGTTTTCATTTTCTTTGTGATCATCAAATGAAGACAAATTGGGCCGGTTTTCATTTTCTTTTTGAACATCAAATGGGCCGGTTTTCATTTTGGTTTGAAAATCAAATGAAGTCCAAAAATGAACTCAAAGAGTAGTGGACCGAACTTTGGACATTGCTACAAATTTCGGTTTTGAAAATCAAAATGCAAATGGGCCTCTTATGTTGGATTAGAGAAGAACAAAAAGCAAATTCAAAGGTGGAGATTGTTGCTTGGGGCTCAAGACAAATCCAATGGCTCATATTGGGGTGGATCAAGAGGCCTTTAGAAGTTAAGGGGAAGGAGCTCCAGCTCAATCAATCATGTTTCTGAGCCCCAGCTTCTTATATCTGCTCTGTATGCTGCTCTTGGCCTAGTGAAGCAAGCTATCCTCGAGCTGGGGCTTGTTATTGTTGTGCCTGGTGTATTCTCAGCTTCTGATCCTCGACTCCTGCTCAGCTCATGCATGCTACCTGAGGTCGGCAGCTTGAAGCACGACTCAGAAGCAGGCTGGTTGGTCCTTTAGGTTCTATCTCTGAACTACTGGGACATCGGGCGCCAACGGCGCGGGGCTGTGACCTTCGATGGTCCATAACTGTAGTTCCTCCCAACAGTTTTTTCAGAGAATTACCTTTCTACCCTAGAACACAGAACCATGGTGGCATTTAGGGAGCAGTCTTATACACGCATCAATCTTTGGGGGAACACCGATAAACGCTTGCATTTTTCAGGGCGCCATTAGCTAAGCAATGCATCGGGACTTCTCATCATAGGTAACTTCCCTGCTGATCAGCGAACTTCGAATCTTCCTGACACCAAAGACGATAAAGCCTCTTTTACGACGCCTTTGCATGACCCAAAGGAAAATTAGCCGTTCTTGGCCCTGCAGTGTCGAAGCTTCCCTCGTTGACGGTGATGTACGGGCGGTAGCATCGGAGATCGATCCCATTTGCGTTCATTACGGAACTAACCTCAGAGTCACAAATTTGCATTAAATCGTTGTTTTATGTCTTTTGACGAATCATTCGCGCAAACTTTTTCATGGAAATGAGAGCAAAATTTTTACTCCCCACCCCAAATTTTCCAAGACTTTCATTTTTCCCCCACGTTCGGACCCACACGAATTTCCAGGAAGCCGCTGCTCATTTTCAAACCGTCCATGTCGGAATGTGGAGGATCGATTCACACACATATACAATTTTATTAGAGACGAAGTTGCAACCATGAGCTTTATCATAATAGACTGACATCGAGTCCCCTCATTTCCTCAACCAGCCTACACACAATCGCTTCCATAATTTCCGGGATCATTGACATTGTGAACGGTCTAGTGTCTTGTAAAGAGGTTTAGTATTAGGGCTTATGTATTCAAACTTCTACTACAAGAACTACCAAAATGTTACCTCAGGTCATTTCCACTCACTTGCTAAATTTCCTTTCATGCCCTCCCTAAATCTCACTCGAAAGCTACTCAATGGCATATGGCCCTTGTTAGAATACACAAAGCTTGGTTAACTGAGCCACGTTCACTTGTGTAGTGAAGAAGGAAACAAGAATTCCATGAGGTGTCAAGCGGCACTGTTGCAGAGCGGGCCAAAGACGAATGGATCCGAGGTTCGAAGCCGGCGATGCCAGGCTGTCGATGTGGGAAGTCGGAATGTCACACGCGCAGGCTAAGACAGGGAAACAATAGACAAGTCGAGTTAGAGAGCTGCTGCGATCTGAAGACCCTGGTCGGGCTCAGTCCACACACTCGCGTGTTGCCGGTAAAGGTATTCTGTCCGGATGAGCGAAGAACGGGCTGAGGCGAGTGAAGATTGAGGCTCTGGAGTTAGGATAGGTATAGGCGGCAGTCGCCTGGTGTTTGTCCTATTTTTCGAGGATAGACGCTAAAGTCCTGATGAAAAATACTCCTCTGGCAGGTTGGAGAAAATGCCTAGGAAAGCTGTTTTGGAGAACGAGAGGGTCGAAGGATCAGTGTAGTCGCCTGCGTCGGCTGTGTAGCACACCTCTGCACAATCCAGAGAACAACCAGCATATCTGCACTTCGCTATACAAATGTGTTCGACAAAGCACTTATCACTAGTTTAAGTATATCCTCCACGCAATGTCCCAAGAACAGCACTTGCTTAGGGCATGCCGATATGTTCCGGTTCATGTTGGATCAATATGTTTCCAACACACACACGTCGGCTTTAAAATTAGCGAATACTGACCCCCTAGGGGTTTGGTTTTTGCACTCAAGTTGGCCCATGTAGTTTTGCATGCTACAATCTAGTGTACACTCACACACTACTAGAGTTGAGTAGCATGGCTTCCTAGAACTTTGGGAGCCAGGCGGTCATCCCACCTCTCTTCTCTTTTTCTTATTGACAGTCGCTATCAACCATAAGACATAGTGTACCTGGGTAGGCATATAAGGACACCATCACATAGTATAACTGGTCTATACACTTAGGATTTGCGGGCGACCGTGTCAATGCCTAAATGTGCTTAATTTCTTTTTTCTATGTCCTGTTCTCACAGCCATCGCCTCGGGCCACTTCTTGAATGTCTCAAATACCCCTCATTCTTATGCTTCAGATAAATAAATCCTAAGCAGTATCTCGAATGATCACACTAATGAAGGTATGAACAAAAGTATCTTGGAACCATCCTTGGATAGTGTGTCGAAGTCGGACCCCTAAACATCCGTGTGGCACATACAATTTACTAATAATTTTACCAAAAAAAGGTCAAGAGTCTAACCTACACCCTCCGTGCGGTTCTCCTTAAGGTTTTAGTCATTGCGTTACGCTTTATGATTAGTGAATTTTCCCAGACAGACTGGAAGGATTGTCTTGTAAGGAGAAAATACTAATAAGTTCTGGCGCTTCGTTTATGGTTGTGTCGGTGGACAATAAGGATTTGGACGGAGGTTGGAACTTTCTGTTGGGATTCGATGATGGAGATGCTAGGGAGAGAGTGGGAAGGTGGCTGAGGTGTAAAATTAGGCTAAAAGGGTGGTACAACTGTAGACGAAGTATGAAATTAAGGTGAAGAAGGCAAAAAAAATGAAATTCACAAGGACCACTAGCTAAAGTTAAGATAAAATTCCATGAATTGAAGGAACAAGGTCTCAGATTCTTTAACAAACGGCCTCTTTACGCAGCAGGATGCCAGACGCCTTCTCTGACATATGCCCAAGGCGCGCGCTATCGGCCATAACGTTGTGTGCTCGACATGGGTCTTCCACCACTTTCTTCAGCCTGCTACTGCTGCATCTTCGTCACACCAGCGTACGGCCGGAGAGAGTATATAGATTATGCGGTTGATGAAGCACCCGCCTTCATTCATTGTTAGGAAAACCTCGAACACGTGTGCCTCTTGACTCCGTTCTCGTGTTACAGATGCTTGCAACCCCCGGAGTCGAAAGGCACCAACATGGAGATTAGATTCTACCCGCAAAGTCGGGAATGTGCCTTACATACCCGTCAAGGGTTCGAACCACTCCATCATGCATCTTGATCTTGATATCGCCTAGCCACATCCTCCGACCCCAGGCATGCCGTTTACAAGGATGATTGTTCCCATAATACGTGTTCCACACCATCAATGCTGCATGTAAGTAGTAAACCCACTTGTCCTATTGGACACATGTGGTAAGAACAGGGAGCCCTGTTTTTTTTGGAATTTCCTAGAATTAAAGGAATTCAGAATTAAAGGATTATTCAAATTTTATAATATGGAATTAATTGGAACCCATTTCTTAGGAAATGGTGGGATTCCCCTTAGGAGGTTTAAGGCCAAAGGGCGATAAACAAATAAATAAACAAAAGTAAAACTACGAGCAAGAGGGTTCTAGCCCTCAAGGTTGAATAAGTGTAAGAAATTAAAATCTAAACTACCAAAATAAATTATAAATCTAAACAAAAATAAAATTACAGAATTAATGGCAGAAAGTAAAATCTATTCTATAAGCTGAAATAATCTAGGCAAGGGTTCTAGACTCTTGTTTTAACAAAAATAAAATCTATAGCTACAAAGCATTGAAAAATAATCTAACAATAAGATAAACAGAGAATAAAGAGGAAAGAAGAAAAAATGCAAAACCTCAAATAATTTCATCTCATTTATCTTCATCATCCAACAAGAGAAGAAAGAAAATTTTAAAAGTGGTGTAAAAAATTATTATATTTTAATTGCAACTAAGTTACAATTTTGGAAGGACTTCCATTTAAGAGTAAGCCTCTCTCTCAAAGATTTACAAATTTTCACAACCACTAAACTCCATCTTGCCCTATTATACTAATCCTCAATGATATTGACATTTGGATTTTGGTCTTGAGCCCCAGCGATTGCATCTAGGAGAGGGATATTGATCTTGACCTGTTTAAACGTTTCTAGGATTTTCTCAACCTGCGAGGAGTTTTTTCTAGGTTTAGGTCTATCTGGAAAGGGGGCGATGGGCCTATACCTATCTAGATCAGGCTCAATCTCATGTTCAGCGTTTTGGTCATCGGAAGGAATTACTTTATCGGAAGGAGTGTGTTGGATGGGAGAAGGGGTTTGATCCAGTAGCTTTCTAACCTGATTGTCTATTTGTTTCCCTGATCTTAGTGTGTGAATTGCATTCACATGAGCTGGATGGGTTGAACTGGATCCATTGTCTTTGGGGTTTGCAACAGGTTGACTTTGGAATTTTGTTTTTCTCTCTCACTCACGGTAGTGGCTAGTTACCCAAGTTGTGTTTCTAACCGGGCTATGGCTTGAGTGTTCGAGTTGAGCACTTGGCCGGTGGTTTGCATGAAGGAATTTAGAGTGGTGGATGACTGGGTCAACATGTTGGTAGTTTGTGTAGAAGCTTTGATCATAGCTTCTAAACCCTTTTCTAAGACACTCAGACGTTTGTCATGATCAGAATTTGAAGGATTTGTAGGCTGGTGAGGATGAGGATGTTGGATTAGAAAAACTGGGTTAGCTTGTTAAAAATTGTTTGGTGCGTTGAATGGAAGTGTATTTCCCCTAGGGAATTGTTGGTTCGACGTGGGAATGAAAGTTTGATTTCCGGGAGAATTTTCTTGATTCCATGCAAAGTTGGGATGATTTCTCCAACCTAAATTGTAGGTTGGAGAAAATGGATCATTTCTAGGGCGCTGAAATGCAGCGTTTATCTGTTCT
This sequence comes from Asparagus officinalis, assembly GCF_001876935.1. Lineage (NCBI taxonomy): Eukaryota > Viridiplantae > Streptophyta > Magnoliopsida > Asparagales > Asparagaceae > Asparagus > Asparagus officinalis. The sequence continues at coordinate 47,159,320 of NC_033798.1, forward strand.
AATGCATGGTTGTTTCCTAGGAGAGGGTATTCCTCTGAAACGTGGGTAGAAGACTAACAGTTATGACATCCCGAGGTAGAAACATGATTGATTTGAGCTGGAGCTCGTTCCTTAACTTCTAAGGCTTCTAACCTCCGCAGAATTGTTGCCATCTTCGTTTCAGAAGCAATGTTTGATTCCAGGGAAAGACCACTAGATATAGATTGGGGAACTGATGAAACCCTATCATCACAGTGTTCCACTGTATTGTTTTCTCGGATAGACTTTCTAGGAATTTCTAAGCTTCCTCTGTGTTTTTCCTCATAAAATCTCACTGACACATTGATTCTAAAGATGTTTTTGAAGAATAGTCTAATCCTTCATATATGACATGGCACAATCGCTATTTCTCTAAACCATGATGAGGACATTGGATTAAAATATCTTTGAATCGGTCAAAATATTTCTAGAATGGCTCACCCGGGATAATTTTGAAGTTTTGAATGCTGTTCCTAAGCTTTACCGTTTTATGAATAGGAAAAAATTTATTGAGAAAAACAGTGACAAATTCATCTCAAGTTGAGATGGAATTTGTCGGTAAGATGTACAGCCATTTTTTAGCCTTATCCTTAAGAACAAATGGAATAAATCTAAGCTTAATCGCATCTTCGGTTAATTCTCTTATTTTAATCATAGTACACACTTCAAATCTAAGCTTAATCGCATCTTCGGTTAATTCTCTTATTTTAATCATAGTACACACTTCCTCAAATTCTGAAATAAAAATATATGCATCTTCTAGTTAATTCTCTTATTTTAATCATAGTACACACTTCCTCAAATTCTGAAATAAAAATATATGCATCTTCTATTTCATTTCCAAGGAATTTGGGAAGCATGATTATGTAATATGGTCTAAGCTCGAAATTTGCTCCATTTGCTTCGAGGAGTCTTATGCACGAAGGAATTGCATTTTTGGTGGGGTAACACATATCCTGGAGAACGAGTTGATTTGCCATTTCTTGGATTGGTTCAACAAGGATTAAACGATGAGAATTATCCCTAACCCAAGTTTGCATACACCAAAACAATCTTTTTTATTAAAGGAAAGAAAGAAAATTAGTTATTTTTATGAGAAGAAAAAGATAAAGAAAAATCCTAACTAAAACAAATCAAATCAATCACTTTTCAATCACTCTAATTCTAGGGTTTAGCCTAACTCAACTAGACCAGCTCCTAACCAAAACTCCTACAGTGAAAAGATTAAAGTTTTACCCAGGTAGTTAGCCAAGTAAGGATAGTACTAGAGGGTGATAAGAGATCAATTAAGTACCTTGTTCCTTACGGAGCGCTTTACGCAACCCCTAAACCTTGCCTTAGACACCAACTAATCCAAGAAAACTTAAACCGGTTCACTTAAGGATTTCTTATTCCTTATTGAGCTCGAGTTCTTAGGGGCCAACGTCTAATGAGTTTTATTAGGCTTGGATGGTGTAGTGAGGAATTAGTGATTTTTGGGCTAAGGAAAGGGTGATGAAATCCCTCACCTTATCTTGATTATGGGGTTTTGCCTTTAAGAATATTTTAAGTATGTGCCAAATCAAGTGCTACAATCACTTTGGTAAATTCCTACTAACTATATGAAATGCAACCCTAGAAATTAAAAGCGACTAAAAAGGATGGGAAAAAAAATCTTTTTTTTAATTATGGTCAACAACAATCAAATGTGAGAAGATAGCTCTTGTTTGAATTTATTATCTTGTTAGTTAATGTCCAAGTGAAAGGTAAATTTTATTATGGTCAACAAAAATAAAATCTTTTTTTTTATATCCTAAATGTCTCTAATTGTGAAGCTAACTGAAAAGGGTGGAATTGAAAACTAGAAAGAAGAGTTACCTAAAAGCAATTCTCCAAGTTCTTGATCTTCAATCCAAGATTTTTAAGCTCCAAGCGGTTCCTTCACAAGAAAACACACAAGTTAAAGAACCAAAATAATAAAATCCTATTTTAGCACCTTCCCCAGCAATAGCGCTAAAAACTTGATGCGGCATAATTATGTACCAAAATTACAAGTGCACAATCAATCAAGTTATAGTATAAAAATATCGATCCCACAAGGAAGGTGATTTTAAGAGATTATTAGGATTGGTTCTTATGTTGTGTACATGACAAAATAGGATTAAAGAATATGTGTGAGAGTTATGATGAGTGAGAGTGATTTTTGTGAATATATGCAAGTAACAATAAATTAAATTTTAGAGAAGAGAAGAAAGAATCAAAGAATAAAATAAAAAGCAAAAATAAAAAGAGAAAAAAAATCAAGAAAACAAAAGATGGAGAATTCAATTAAAGATATGAGAGATCTAGAATTGAATTCACTAGCTAATCTCAATTATAAATACAAACAATTATCTTTTTATCATATTTCAACTTAGATTTATTAAGCATAGACTATCAAACCATTTAAGGAAAGTATAACCTGTCAAATTATCATCTAAGTTAAAATTACTATTCATGATAAGAACAACAACAAGATAGTAATCCTAGAATTCATAAACGTAACCTATCAAACCATTTAAGATAAGCATAGATTATCAAATTCTTCTTCTACCAATTAGTTTTCTAGTTGATTATCCTAAACATGAATATTTTAAGTGTAAGAGAATAATCCATACAATATAAAGGAAATTAGACTAGTTTTATATAATTCTAAGATTCCTACAAGAATTAATTTCACATCTTAAGAAATAAAAGCAAGAAGAAAAAGAACTAATTACAAAAATAAAAAGAAAAGAAAAATCTAAACTATGAACAAGAAATAAATCTAACTACAAAGAATTAAAATCTAAACTACAAAATAAATTACAAAAATTAAATGCAAGAAAATAAATCTACTCTACAAATTAAAGTGTAAAAATAAAAATAAAAAGATAAGAAAATAAATCTACACTACAAGCATGAATGTAAATCTAACTAATAAGCAATAATAAAGAAATTACTAAAAAGAAATAAAATAGAAAAATAAAGGAAAAACAAACCTTCAAACTTTTCTTCATCTCCATCATCATCATCCAACAAAGAGACGAAGATTTGAAGTGGAGAAAAATTATTTTTATTAATTGTAATAAAAGTTACAAATTTGGAAAGCCTTCTCAATTAAGAGTAGCCCTCCCCCCAAATAGAGTTACAAAATTTTTTACTCCTCTAACTCCTCATTATTTACCCCTATTTATAGTAAACATCAGTGAATGAGAGCCATTGGATTGAAATCTTATCCAAAAACAAGAAATTTTAACCCTTAATTCGTAACAAACTGTACGTCAGTATCGATACCAGCATCTATAGGCGTATCGATGCTGGCATCGATACGGGCATCGATGCTAGCATCGATGCGCCCATCGATGCTAGCATCGATGTGTGCCTTTTCCTGGTTGCTGTCCGAAGCTAGCTTCTTGTGTTTGTTCTTAGGCTTGGGTCTTGGACATTTTCTTGGCATTTTGGGCTTTAGCACTTCATTAAATATTTTTTTGGCTTCACGGGCTTCATTTCTTCATGGCTTGCTTTTGGATAAATTGGCAATTTGATTTTCCAATGGGCTTCTTGATTTCTCTTTTGCTTCATTTCTTCATTTACTCAAGGGCCTTTGTTGAGAGATGAGATTTTTAGGATTTATTCTTCATTAACCTGTATTTAAAGATAAAAATAATTATTAGTGGCATATTTATTTATATAAAATAGATAATGAGGGTATAAAATTGTAATAAAATGTGATTATCACAAGAAAAGGAAAAAAAACATTAAAAATTGATGCTAGCATATTCATTTACTCTTTGCCTTACTTCAAGATTAAATAACAAAAATTTAAGTTAATATTCATGTCAACTAATTAAATGGATAATTGATTTTTTTATAATATACTATTTTTGATAGGATTGCATTGGTATGATAGATGGAATACATTTTGACTCAATGTTAATTTTTAACCTAGTTGCACAGTTTAGAGGGCGCAAAGGTGTAACATAAAATATTTTAACGACTTGCATCCTAATAGACTATTTACATATGTCCCAACTGGGTGCGAGGTATTAGCAAATAGGATTTTGCAAGATGCTTATAAGCTCAGTTTAAGCACACTCTTTAAACGTGGTATATGATTTGGTTTTTGGAGTAATTTGATCTTTTGAGTTCTCTATTGTTCGTAATTTTCATGATTATATGCTCATTTTGAGTACAATCTTTAGTGGTGGTATATGCTCAATTTGATATTTTGTGCTCATTTCTCGGTCATCAGCTGGTTTTTGATGTATCTGTGCTCAGTTTGAGCACAAATTTTAGCTATTTTCTACTTGCTCCTTAAATTTTATGCTCAGTTATTTGCTAGTTTTTCAGGTATGTATGCTTTGTTTTTTTTTTTGGCTATTTTCATTTTTGTATTTTTGTTTTCAGTTTGAGCACAATATTTAGTTATTTTATAGCTTGCTCCTGAAATTTTATGCTTGGTTATGTGATGTTTTCAGATATATATGCTCGGTTGTCTGGCCATTTTTAGTTCGGTGCTTCTGTTTTCAGTTTAAGTTTATGGGTAAGCTTCATGCACAATTTTCATGTTTATTGACTTGAGTACATTATGTTGTTTATACTATTGGCAATGATGATGGTCTATATCAAAGAATGCGATCTAACTTATAGTGTCCATATTTAGATGCGCTGGTCTTGGCTGAGAATGTAAATTACATTGTAAGGGTAATGTCTAGTTGAGGCAATCCATCAAAAGAATGCATCCTACATTAACCTTGTAGTTTAAAAAGCACCCCTTATACCCCTGTCGGTAAGACCAACAGGGTATAAGGGATATTTTTAGGTGAGGTAATCAATTTTGAAGAAATGAGCAATTTCTGAGCCCAATGAAATTACAAAATTATGTTGTTTTTCTTCAATATTTTAACAAAAGTATTTTTTTTGGGATTTCAATATTGATCAAATTGTTTTACAAGTACATGACTGAAGGTTTAAAACAATAAAAATAAAAAAAATCCAAGCTAAGAGTTGTTATTCAACATCTTTTAAATCTTTCTTAAAATTCTTTGCATTCAAAGCATATTTACCTCTAATATTATTTTCTTTGGCAAATGAGCTTTCTTTATTGCTATTTTTTCTTTAATCATGAGCCCAAACAAAGAAATTATATATTTTCTTTGGGTATTTAGCACAACCATAATAATATCTTCCTTTGTTTTTAGTTATACTTGCACATTTTCATGGGAGTTTGGAGATTGCAATTGCAACATACTTGAAATGCTCCAAGACCATCTTTTGATAGCATATTTATGGAAGCGATTCTAGCTAGCTTTGTGAATTTGCTCTAATGCCTTCTTTAGGGTAGTATCATTTTTATAACTTCATTGGTAGATGAAACTAGCCATTACAAAACATGGGAGTGCCAACTAGCTGTTAAAATGCATGCGTATGCTACCCCCTTTAGAAAATTTGTGAAATTTATCTGCTAGTGAGTGGTAACTTCACATGTGATGTTGTGATTCTAAGTTCTTATGAAATTTTCATATCAAACCAAACTAAATAATAGGAAATCAATCTTTTCTACAAAGTTAGTTTTCCTCTATTTATATTTTAAACCAAACTAAGAAAGAGTTAAAGACAAGAAACCAGTTTTTGAGATTATATAGAATTTTTTGTATAAATTTTATAGAAACATATGGAAATCAATTTTGGCCCACTTTACCTTTTCCTTTATTTAATAGAAATCAAATGAAACAACTTCTTATGTCATACAACCATCCATAATATACATTGATCTTTTGGCAAAGGGGGTAAGAGAGGCTTAACAACAATAAATTACTTGGTTAAATTTATTTTATTAACAAATAGAAAATAAAATAAAGGCGGCTAATCCCTTACTTTTTTCTCTAAATTAGTTGCTATGGATAGCATAACAATTACTGTATAAACAATAACTCGCTTACTATTAATAACAGAATAACTCATTTGTAGAACTAGTGATATGTTAACCCTTTTAACTTGAGTTAATCCTATTGGGTATCGACTCAAACTCCAAGTTAGTATAGTATTTTTAATTCTTTGTAGAACTTCGTGGGAATTAGATAAGGTTAGAGATCTATCATGATTAAGAGTTTGGGATCTATCATGATTAGGACTTTGAATCTTATTCTAATTAGGAAGTTAGGCTAGAGATAAGGTTTTTAGTTTTCCTATATATGTCCTTCTATTGATAGAGGAAAAATGAAGAAGAAGAAGGGTAGAGAGAAAGAGAGAGAGGGGGGGGGGGGGGGGGGGGGGGGGGGGGGGGTTGGCAGTCTTTGTCCGTGCAAAAGATTATAATTTGGAGGTGATAGTGGATTGATTTTGATACCGTGGTTTTTTCCTATTGAGGGTTTTCCACGTTAAATCTTGTGTGATTTTATTTGCTACGTTTGGTGGGTTTTTAGGGTTTTTTTTAGATCTAAAAAATCCCTACAAGTGGTATCAGAGCGGGGTTCGACAATTTGTAGAGGTTTGATCGGTGCGCGATTCGTGAAGGCGTCAGCGGTCGAAGCACGGTGATCGACATCGAGAAAAAAAGAAGGTTACTATAGTGATGGTACTGTAGCGGGAATACTATAGTGGGCGTTGTTCACGCAGATCCGACGGTTGAGGTTGATTTGTCTTTTGATCAAGGATTTGGAGGCGAATTTTGGTAATCCAGGAGTCGTTCCTAGGTTTTTTAATGTGCTGCGTTCGTTTTTGATATCGGTTTTATCAAATTCAATCTCTATAGTGACTGATTTGAATTTTGATTGTGGTTAGAGGATGATGACTTCTTTGGGTCTGAAGTTTGATATTCCTCTATTCAATGACAAGACAAATTTTACAGTATGATAGTGCATGGTTCAAGATATTCGTGTGCAGTAGAGTGTTGATCAAGCTTTAAAGGATAAGAAACCTAAAGGATTGAAAGATGCTGAATGGAGTTCTATGCAAAAGAGGGTGGTTAGCACAATTCATTTGGCACTCGCCCTCGAGATCAAGTACAATGTTATGCAAGAGACCACACCAAGGGGACTGTGGGAAAGGCTCAAGGGGATTTATACGTCGAAGTCGATGACCAACCAATTGTGTTTGAGGATGGAGCTTTATTCGTTAAAGATGGAAGAATGTACTGCAATTCAAGACCACATCAATGCCTTTAATCAGCTAGTTTGCCAACTTATGAATATTGATGAGGAGATTAAAGAAGAAGAGCAGACGTTACTCCTATTGTCTTCCTTGCCGAAGTCGTACAAGCCGTTAGTTCAGACGATAATTGTAGGGAAGCAAACTTTGAAGTTCAACGATGTGACAACACTCCTACGTGAGAATGAAAGAATAATGAGAAAGGAGAATGCATCTAATGGTGGTGAGAGTGCACTAGCTTTTGAAGGTTCTAATCGAGGGAGGAGTACGGGGAGATGTGACAGTTATCGAGGAAGGTTAAAATCTCGGGCCTGAGACAACACCGAGGGGTGGTATTATTATGGAGAGATGGTCACATTCAGTTCAGATATTCCCAGATGCATGATGATTTGAAGAGTATTAAATAGATGAAGCTTTAAAAAATAGGAAGAAGGCGGACTCCTTGGTGGTTGTGTGTGATGAAGATGTGGTTTTATTAATGCAGAGTACAGGTACTGATGGGAGTAACACTTAGGTGTTAGATTCTGTAACCTCTATGCACGTTTGTGTAGGCATATAAAATTGCTTATAGGTCCCTTAGCTCAGCGCGGCACAAACCGACGAACCAACGAGGTGACGAGATCGACAAATCGCACGCGAACAACGGAATGAATCCACCCGCGTGCAGAATCAAGTTATCGAGTTGAGGAATCAACGAGTCATCCAACCGAGAGCGGACTCGGACGAATCGCGATCGAATCAAGATCAGTTTCGAACTCAAACTCAAAAGCCGATTTACTGCCTAATCGGGATCCAGACTTCCAAATCAAGATCCCGAACAAATCAAAGTTCACAACAGAACCACAAACGAATCACGGACAGAACCGAAAACAACGGAACAAACACCGCCCGTGGGGGCTCGGCCAAAGCCGAGCCACCTCAAGGTGGCTCGGCCTTAGCCGAGCCACCTCAAGGTGGCTCGGCCTTAGCCGAGCCACCTAGGCACAGATCTGGGTGCCTATAAATAGGCCAAGTGGTATTCATTTTGAGAGGTTGGAATTTCAAGAGCCAAAACTCTGCCGGATTGAAGAGTGAACTCAGAGCTTTGAAGACTTGAAGACTTGCACGTACAGATCTGATCCTCGGCGAGCACCTACGTCAGAAAAGGCAGGATTTCGAGAGGAGGCAAAGAACAGATCTGAGATCTACACGATATCACACTCCGGATCTAAGCTTGGTCTTAGATCCCGAGATCTGAGCGATTATTCCCTTGGTGGACTAATCCCTCCCGGCTATTATTCCCTTCGTGGAATAATACCCGTATAATCGTGTAGATCCGACCGGATCTAGATCGCGCGGTGGTCCACGGATTAACCTCGGCGTCGGCAAAGAACCCACAAAAGCGAGAGACCGCAAAACAGGATCTCGCGATTCGTTCGACAAATAAGGAAAGTTGTAATTTTTCTTTTTTTTTCTTTGATTTAATTGTAACCGGATCTAAAAAAGACCGGATCTTTTGTAACCCAAGATGACAATTATTTCAATGAAGAAGAAAACCATTTTCCCCGCGAACAATCTGGCGACCACAGTGGGAGCCGACGATCTCGCCAACGAGATCGATGCGTCGCAGCCGCGGATTGCAATCCCGGTCGTGGAGGAGGTCGAGTACGAGTTCGACCAAGCCAAGTTCGAGGAGTACGTGTCCTCGTCCGGCTCTATCTCCCCCCGCAAGTCCAAGAAGTTCTCCTCCGGGAGAAAAGCTCGTTGGTTTGAAGCTGCTCGGGAAGCCAACGAAGCTCTCAACCCAGCTGACGCCAAAGTTGCGTCAGATGAAGTTCCACCGACCTCCAATCAGGTCAAACCAACTCCCGCCAACACCTCCACTGTTCAGGGCGTTTTGACTCTCTCAAAGAGAGCCCGCAGAGGCGTCGTCAACGCCTTGCGCGGCAACTTGCTAAGGCGATGGAGTCTATGGACGGATTCCGCTACAACGCGGAGTTGAAGAACAGAAGAGGCAAACAGCCTCAACCACCAATGGACGGCGACTCTTCCAAGCCGCCAAAGAAAGAATGGGTCCGCGTCAAACGGAACCGTTCGACGCTCGAGGAGCGTATTCGCAAGCGCCGCGCGATGTCAGCGCAGGCACGGGCTCAAGCTCAGGAAGCCCGTAGAAAGCTGCAAAAGGAGGTGGAGAAGAAGCCACCACCAACACGACAAGTCTGGAAGCCTAAGTCTGAAGTGGCGACTCAGGCCAAAAAGCAACCAGTGCAGCCTTCTAAGGAAGGTCAAACTCCGGCGAGTCAACCAAAGTCGCCGGGGACCTCCAAGGGGTGCGGACACCCCTTGGTGTCTCGGCTATGGCCGAGACACCCTAGGGTGTCTTGGTTTTGCCAAGACACCCCTCGGGTGTTTCGAGCTTGCCGAGACTCCGTTTAGGTGTTTTGTTGGTTCCCCTGTATATTCTTCGTCCGGATTCGGATTTGAGTGATTCCGGGTGCGTTGGATGCGCGACGAAGAGTTTGACCCGCTCTGGTGATTGGATTATCTGTAGAGTGGTCGAGGCATGAAGGGCGTTGTCCTTTTTGTGAACAGTGCCGGGTTCCCGATTGGTCCGGGTCTTCGTGATTCCGAAGTCCTATCCGCTCATGTAACTCGTCGATTCACTTCAGTCGTTCGTCGACGTCGATTAGGCTCATGTGGATTGGGTGGTGACGTCCATCGTCGCTCGTTAACACTGAACCGGTTGTGGAGAACTATAGGCAATTTTCGATGCCTACACTCCTTCCCGTACTAAACGGCAGGAATCGTCAGAACAATCCTGGTCAAACTGTGGGAATGGGCTAATGACTTGCCCAATGGAAGTGGAGGAAAAAACCTCCCGGCTACAACCGGCATTGGCATGAGCAGGAAGACTACCCGCTGTAGGCATCGCTGCAATAAAATACAAAAGATGGAGTCAGAAAATCCGTCTCATAAGTAGAATGATAAGCTCATTCACGGTCGGGAAGCCCGGCAGTGTTCACAAAAAGGACAACGCCCTTCATGCCTCGACCACTCTACAGATAATCCAATCACCAGAGCGGGTCAAACTCTTCGTCGCGCATCCAACGCACCCGGAATCACTCAAATCCGAATCCGGACGAAGAATATACAGGGGAACCAACAAAACACCTAAACGGAGTCTCGGCAAGCTCGAAACACCCGAGGGGTGTCTTGGCAAAACCAAGACACCCCAGGGGTGTCTCGGCCAAGCCGAGACACCC
>NC_033798.1:47176623-47181193 GCF_001876935.1 Asparagus officinalis
GCCGACAGTGGCCAGAGGTGGCCGACGTTTCTCTGTTTGCGGGCACTGTCCTGAGAGCCTATAAATAGGCCTAGAGATGTTCATTTTCGGGGGTGGAACTTTCAAGAGCCGAAACTCTGCCGGATTGAAGAGTGATCTCAGAGCTTTGAAGACTTGAAGACTTGCACGTACAGATCTGATCCTCGGCGAGCACCTACGTCAGAAAAGGCAGGATTTCGAGAGGAGACAAAGAACATATCTGAGATCTACACGATATCACACTCCGGATCTAAGCTTGGTCTTAGATCCCGAGATCTGAGCGATTATTCCCTTGGTGGACTAATCCTCCCGGCTATTATTCCCTTCGTGGAATAATACCCGTATAATCGTGTAGATCCGACCGGATCTAGATCGCGCGGTGGTCCACGGATTAACCCCGGCGTCGGCAAAGAACCCACAAAAGCGAGAGACCGCAAAACAGGATCTCGCGATTCGTTCGACAAATAAGGAAAGTTGTAATTTTTCTTTTTTTCTTTGATTTAATTGTAACCGGATCTAAAAAAGACCGGATCTTTTGTAACCCAAGATGACAATTATCTCAATGAAGAAGAAAACCATTTTCCCCGCGAACAGTTTGTAACAACAAAAATTATTTTAACACATTGAAGACAGATGAAGAATGTGATGACGTGATTGTTGGAAATAACAAGAAGATGAAGGTTGAAGGTGTTGGCGTGTTCGTCTTAAGCTTCACACTGGGAAGGTCAGAATTCTTCATCATGTGAGATATGTGCCGTCATGTGGTGCTAATTTAATTTCATTGGGTGAGATGGCATCACGTGGGTATAAGTATGTGGGTGAAGGAGAATGGTGCAAAGTGTATAGAGATGGTGATTTGATTTTGCGAGGGAGGAAGAATAGAAACCGTATTTGCTATTTAGATGGGCGGTCCGTTAATAGTGTAGATTACACTTCTCAAGCTCTTGTCCATAATGGAGAGGTGAAGAACAAGAAGAAGAGAGTGAGTTTTTTCTGAAGCCGTTGAGACACTTGGAGATTTTTCGTTGAGGGAGGATATGTTGGGTATCGACTCAAACTCTAAGTTAGTATAGTGTTTTTAATTCTTTATAGAACTTCGTGAGAATTAGATAGGGTTAGAGATCTATTATGATTAGGAGTTTGGGTTCTATCATGATTAGGAGTTTGAATCTTATTCTAATTAGAAAGTTAGGGTAGAAATAGGGTTTTTGGTTTCCCTATATATGTCCTTCTATTGTTAGAGGAAAAAACGAAGAAGAAGAAGAAGAAGTATAGAGAGAAAGAGAGAGAGGGTTTGGCAGTCTTTGTCCGTGCAAAAGATTGTAATTTAGAGGTGATAGTGAATTGATTTTGATCCCGTGGTTTTTTCCTGTTGAGGTTTTCCACGTTAAATATTGTGTGATTTTATTTACTGCGTTTTGTGGGTTTTTCGGGGTTTTTTTTTCGAGATCTAAAAAGTTCGTACAAATCCGTTGTCAAACTGATTGCCTAAAGACATGTACAATTATATATATGAACATCATAGCATAATCCTTATAAAAGAGCGTGTTTGAGAAAAGCTTTCTATGGTCATTTTTACCCTTAACGTTTTTGGATATTACATTCTAATTTTATCCTAATATATTCAAATACTTTAAAGGTAAAATATTTAACCAAAATTTAATATTAAAATAGATCAAATAGTGTAACAAATTTTCATTAAAAGATGACATGTATTCAACTAATTCTATCTTCCTACTCATTAAATTAAAACTATTCATATCGAATACTAGACATCCCTATTCATAAAAAGTAGAAAATTCTAATAATCAAGTTTTTGTTAATTCTAAACAAGTTCTAAATATCCACAATTAAAAAAGTCTAAAAAATTATCACTGTTGCTCGTTAATTATTTAAAAAAATTAATTTTAATAAACCTCTCATAACTTTAAATTGAGCACTAAGCTGCCAAAATATCCGTAATTCTCATTAAATCTTTAGTGACCATAATAATTTAAGAAAACACCCAAAAAATTTTGAATTTTTTTCACTTAACCCCCAAAATGGCGTTACCCCAAAATTTCACATTAGCTAAAATTAACCCTTAAGAATAGTATATATACCTCAAATTGATCTTATTTGCAAGCTAACCCTTAAACTTATAAACAATTCAAAAAATAGGAAAAATTACAGATAGCTACTAAAAATTCTAAAGTTACAAATAATAGTTAGCAAATTTTTAAAGCTACAAAAAAGAACATATCGGCCCCGAAAAATTGAAATTATAAAAAACCCTTAAAATATTAAAATTGAAAAACAGTATTTAAATTTCTAAAATTATGAATGACAAAAAAACATTAATAAATTATACTAACTTCTCAAAAATACAAAAAATGCAAACAAACCCTATAAAATTTACAAATTATAAACAACTCTAAAAAATTCAAAAAATCAAACAAACATATGAAAAATATGAAAATGACAAAAAGTCCCATAAAAGTAAAATATGAAAAATGGCATCCTAAAAAAAGTTTTAATTGCAAACAACCCCTTAAACATCTTAAAAATTATAAGTAGACCCTTTAAATTAGAAAACTACAATGAAACCCTGAAAAGATTACAAAAACTTAAAAAATATAAAAAGTATAAAAACCCTCCAAAAAATAAAAAATTAGACAAAAACCCCTCTAAAATCTAAATATTACAATCAACCTCTTGAAAGTTCCAATAAATACAAATAAACCTTTTAAAAAGATCTGATTATAAATAATGTTATTTTGGGTGTTGTGCTAAAAATTGTTGGGGCTTAAGTAAAGAAAACGTAAAATGTAATTGAGTTGTTAGGGTATACTTTGCTCATTTGACTACACATGAATTAATGATGTTAATTTTGAGGGTTTTCTGCCAAAAATTAGTGGATGTTTAGTGAGAATTTTAAATTTCTTGAGATTTAGTCCTAAATAGTAAAATTATTGGGAGTTTAGTGAGATTTACTTCTATGTTAATTTAGGGGGTTTTATGAAATTATAAAAAAATCCTTAGAAAATCTAAAATTTTGTAAAAGTCTCTTATCATTCTAAAATTATAAATGATCCATAAAAAATTCATAAGTTATAAACAATCAATGCAAATCTAAAAAGTACAAACAACCCTCTTTAAAGTTTGAAAATTTAAAACAACCCCCTAAAAATTTAAAATGAAATTTATGAAAATAACAAAAAATCTAATAAAATTAAATGTGATAAATAGCATCTTGAAAATTTTAAATTGTAAATATCCCATTAAAAATCAAAAAAAAAATCCTAAAGAAACCCTATAAATTAGAAAATTGTAAAGAAACATCAAGAAAATTACTCAAAACCCCCAAAAAAGTACAAACGACCTCCAAAAATCTATAATTAGAAGCAAATCTCCTAAAACTCTAAAAATTATAATCAACCACTTCAAAATTCTAATAATTACGAAAAACCTCTAAATAGTCTCAAAATTATAAACATCTAATGTTTAAGGCTTTTTTTGCCAAAAAATATTTCAAATTAAGTGAAAAAAATATAAACTTATAGGTTTACTAGGGTAACAATGTTAGCTTTCAGTTATAGAGTGAGAAGATGTCATGGGGATATCTTAAATTTTCAAACTTGAGGGGGATTATCTATAATAAGCTCAAATTTGAGGGTGTTTCTCAAATTAAAATAGTTGAAATGGATTTTTTGGACAGCCCCTATATTTGAAGGGGAATGAGAAAAGTTTAAGGGATAAATTTTCATAGTTTAAGGGGGTTATCTATAGTATGCTCAAACTTGAGGGGTTTTTTCTCATATTAAAATACTTGAGGGTTTTTTTTTCTAAAATTAGCCCATTATTTTATAGATATAATATTAGAAAATCCCATTGAGTAGTGATTATAAGAAACTCCTTTTAGATTTTAGATTTTATCAGAAAACCCCCTCAACTTTGAGATTTTATCAGAAATTTTTTCTAAAATTATCGTTTTTAGAGTGGGTTCGTAATAAAATCTCAAGGTTAAAGGAGTTTTTTTATAACTCCCAAATTTTAGTGGATTTTATGACTTTTTCAAAGTTATGTGGTGTTGATCTCAGTTATCAAACAACTGATAATGTGTGGATTAAGTAGGATGTTGGAGTCCTCAATCTTCTTTAGATAGTTAGGCTCTAAATGTCGAATTTCACCCTGCACATAAACAACAGCTAAGATGGTCAGAGTTGGAATCTTTGGTGGTTCCTCCGACGATCAAGTCAATAACAAGATTGGTGAAGAAGTGTGAAGATAATGTGTTTTTCTTAGTAAGAGTTTGCTTACCCTCGGTAGTAGATACCAGCTTCTTTTTATAGCAGATACAATGGTAGATGGGTAACTTCGGCCAAGTCCAAGCAGATAGATTAGTTGCCATCTACTTTAAAGGTGTCGGCTACAAAGAGAGATGAGTTACCCAGGCATTTAATATGAGGGTGATAGAGTGTGCGTAGTGCTGACAGGGTCTAATTGTAGGCGTGTAAAATTACCTATAGGTCCCTTAGCATGGTTCAGCATGATGGTTCGACAAATTAACGGA
>NC_033798.1:47182193-47224196 GCF_001876935.1 Asparagus officinalis
CACCCCCATCTCTATGAGAGTTTTGGCTGGTCCCCGTTTGTTCACCCCCTGCTCACTAGGTGGCGGATATTGTAGTGATACTCATTTCCGCTCCATGTCGCAAAAACTTCTTGTTCTTCTTCAGAGAGCGGGAAAGTGGGGATTCTTTCGTCATCTTCCCCTGGGATAGCAGAGACTCCGCAGCAAGACTTTCCTTTCTCTTTGGACTTCTTCTTGGATGACGCCCATTGTTCATCTCCAATCAGATCTGGATGAACCCAAAGGATTTCGCCATTTGGGGTTGTGTGCGGCACAAGTCCCTTTTGGCGCTGTCCGTGCGGGTCGTCATTCACCGTCTTCATCCCGACTTTGGTGACGATTTTTGGCTCGAACCAAGTTGTAGGCACCGACCCAAAACTGATTGACACTGCGTTGGCCCCCACATTCTTGGCTGGTTTCGGGGTTATGACCCCTACGTCGATTAACGCCTGGATCTTGTCCTTGAGGTGGTAGCATGATCTTGTAGGGTGGTGGACCGCTCTGTGGTACGCGCAGTACTTTGGATCCGTCACATTGCTGGCTCCCTCCTGATCCACGATCGCCGGCAGCTGGATTTTGTTGTTCTCCAACAAGTATTTGAAGATGCCGGGAACTTCATCATCCTTGAAAGAGTAGACTTTGGGGAACCTCGGCTCCGAAGACTTTTGTTTCTGAGGTCGTTGTTGCCAATGCGGCTGGGATTGTTGTGGCGCTCGCTGCTGCTGTTGTTGTTGAGGTTACAATTGAAAAGTTTGGTTAGCATCAACGACATTAGCATGAGCTTTACCTTTTCCTTTTTGGTTGAAGTTCTGTTTCGGAGGATTTGTTGCCGGTTGGCCTCTCTCCGCCTTCTTTCTCCTGAGGAATCGCTCAGCTTGCTCTCCTCGAACTTTCAGATCCTTCCATGTCTTGGATGGTGCTGTGCCCATTGCTTCCAACACGTCCAGCGAAAGGTTGTTGTGGCAGGTCTGGAGGATGAATTCCTCGGTGATCGGGTCCCGGCAATTCATCGCCTTGTTCCGGAACCTTTTGACGAAGGTGTCGACTAACTCCCCATCTTTTTGCTTCTCATCGAGCAGCGATCCGATAGAAATCTCGGTGTCATCGTCGAAGAAATTTGTAAGGAACTTCGTCTCCATGTCGTCCCAGCTGTTTATGCTTCCTGGCTTGAGGCGGCGATACCAATCGAAGGCGGCTCCGCGAAGAGTGCCAACGAATGACCGCACCATCAGAGGCTCATTACCAGAGATGACTCCCAAGTGCGATTTGAAGTAAATCAAATGCTGAGTGGGTGAACCCATCCCATTAAACGGCGTGAAGTTAATTAGATTAAACTTCGCCGGATATGGGATCGATTCCCATTCTCTTGGGTATGGGCAAGGAATGCCTGTTTTCTTCGTCTCTTGAGCGGAGATCAATGTGTTGATTTTGCTCTCGAGGTTCTTGATCTTCAGACTTTCGCCTGTGTCTTCATTGGCATTCTCATTACCACCCCCTGCATTGACAGGATGATCATTGGTATTCTGAGCATTTGTATCCTCATCTTCCAGATTAACCGGGTTACGACGATTCTGCTCGCCTTGTTGGTTCGCCAATGCTTGGATTTGTTGGTCATGCATTTCTCTCATCTGCTGCATGGCCATCTCCATCTCAAACTTGAAACTTTCTTTCTGCTTAGCCAAAGCGTCTTCAAGCATCTTGGCCATCTGCTCCGCACTTATCATAAGTGCCTCGCGGGGTTGTCCCTCGCTGGATACCGTATTATCTGATGCAACCGCGGAGCCGGCATCAGATTCTTCATCTTCTGAAGGGCGTCTTGTCCGAATCCTACCATAAGTTGCTCGCTCTATGGTTCCGGACTGCAGACGGGTTCTAGGTCGGGAGGCTCTCAGAATCGACTCGAAATCATCCCGTGCCGATGTCCCTTTGCTGGTCATATTGGTGGTGACCCTCGGAAATTCTCCGTCTTCAATCACCCTTCTTCTTCGTTGGAAGCGCCTAGGCCTTGGTTTTGGCGTCTCCGCACTGAGTCTTTCAAAAACTGAAACTCTTTCGGGGACCGCCTTAATGCAATTGCATTCAGACAATACCGCCCGAATGAGTTTGGAACAGGGACATTGAATTTCCTGTTCTCGGGGACTCCTCTTCCTGGTTCTATTCGTACCCCCAGCACGATAGTACAACTCGTCATTTTGACAGTCGGAGTAACCTATCGTGTGCGGGCACGACTTCTCAGGTATAACACTATCATTATCAGATGATAATGTTTCCATCTGAGGTTGACTTGCCTTCTTTGGGCTTTCAAAGGTTACCCGCCTCAAAACATGCCTTTTTGGGCGTGAATTTTCGGCGTGCTCTTGGACTTCAATGCGCAAATTGGTGCGCGCAGCTGCCTTGAGCTCTTTGTCATGCTGGAGGTGATGGCGACCCCCAGTATGTTGAGTCGTTCTGGGCTTCTTCATCGGGCCCAAACGCTCGTGAATTGGAGCTTTGCCTCTCTCGTCAGGAATTGGACCGAGGCGCTCCATAATTGATTTCTTCTTGCGGGATGACTCTGCATGATCTCCCGGAGAAGTTATTGGGATTGACGGCGACTTTGGTTGACTCGCCGGAGTTTGACCTTCCTTAGAAGGCTGCACTGGTTGCTTTTTGGCCTGAGTCGCCACTTCAGACTTAGGCTTCCAGACTTGTCGTGTTGGTGGTGGCTTCTTCTCCACCTCCTTTTGCAGCTTTCTACGGGCTTCCTGAGCTTGAGCCCGTGCCTGCGCTGACATCGCGCGGCGCTTGCGAATACGCTCCTCGAGCGTCGAACGGTTCCGTTTGACGCGGACCCATTCTTTCTTTGGCGGCTTGGAAGAGTCGCCATTCATTGGTGGTTGAGGCTGTTTGCCTCTTCTGTTCTTCAACTCCGCGTGGTAGCGGAATCCGTCCGTAGACTCCATCGCCTTAGCGAATTGCCGCGCAAGGCGTTGACGACGCCTCTGGCGGGCTCTCTTGTAGCGGACCCCGTCAATGGACTCCATGGCCTTGGCGAATTGCTTCGCGAGGCGTTGACGCTGCCTCTGGCGAGCTCTCTTAGAGAGAGTCACCACGCCTTCGATGGCGGATTTGACCTGCTTAGAGGCCGATGGGACTTCACCCGACGCAACTTCGGCGTCGATCGGGGTGAGGTTGTCGTTGGTGGCTTCAACTTCTTCGCACAAACGGACTTTTCTCTTGGAGGATAACTTCTGGAATTTCTTGGACTTACGGGGGGAGGTTGATCCAGACGAGGACACGTACTCCTCGTACTTTTGCTGGTCGAACTCATACTCGACCTCCTCCACGACCGGGATCTCGATCCGCGGCTGCGACGCTCCGATCTCGACAGCGAGATCGGTGGCTCCCACTGTGGTCGCCAGATTGTTCGCGGGAAAAGTTGGTGTTTTCTTCAAATCAAAATAAATAAAGAAAATTACAACTCTTTCTCTTTTGTCGAACAGATCGCGAGCTCCTGTTTTTCGGTCACTCGCTTGGGTGGGTTGTTTGCCTGCGCCGGGGTTGTTTGCCGTAGACCACCACGCGATCTAGATCCGAACAGATCTACGCAGTATAACGGGTATTATTTCACTAAGGAAACAATAGCCGGAGGGATTATTTCACTAAGGAAACAATCGCTCGAATCTCGAGATCAAAGACCAAGCTTTGATCCGGAGTGTAACAACGTAGATCTGAGATCTCGATCCCCTCGAACTCCTGCCTTTTGTGATGCGAGTGCTTGCCGGGAATCAGATCTGGACGTCCAAGTCTTCAAGCCTTCAAAAACTCCAAGATGAGGTCTCAATCCGGCAGAGTTTCGGCTCTCCAAAAGTTCTTCCAAAAAGTCCTCCAAAATGATGAATGACCCCGCCTATTTATAGGCAACCAGATCTGTGCATTTGGCACAGATCTGGGTGGCCACCTCAGGGTGGCTCGGCTCATGCCGAGCCACCCTGGGGTGGCTCGGCCTTGGCCGAGCCACCCTGAGGTGGCTCGGTTTCTGAGTTTGAGTCCGTTATATGGTTGGATGACTCGTTGACTCCCTGGACCGTTGGTTTGATTCCGCACGCGAGTGGATTTATTCCGTCGTTCACGTGCGGTTCGTCAGCTTCGTAGCCTTGTTAATCCGCTTCGTTGCGTGTCACTTGGCTTCGGTGTTGTGGACTGACGTTCGTGCTTAGATACGCCGCCTGATGGTTCATTAGTTCGTGTTGAACCGTGTCAAGGGACCTATAAGCAATTTTATATGCCTACAATCTTCATTGTAGCTCAACTTGGTATACATACGGATGAAGCTAAACTTGGATCTTGAACTTGAATTGTACGATGCTTCACTCCACAATTCCGCCAACCTCCTCTTGATATGATCGTGTAGGCTTAATCCATCCAACCTCCAACAACGTTGTTTGTCTACAATATATAGGAAAACATAAATACTAGACAAACAATATTAGTGGTAAATTGTTTGTTAAACATCATCAAAACAAAGAGGCCAACATTTTTCACATGCAATTCTAGAGTAGTGTCTTCATCATCTACTCGATTGTGACATCAGGCTAGAGTTGTATTTTTGTGATGTTATCTTTGTTGGGCTCGTTAATCTTTTATCTTATCGTTTAACTTCTCAAAGAAGTTAAATATATTTTCGATGTTGAACATTGCAAATTTGAGCCTTTCAAATCTAGTATGCCACAAATTTCTCAATTTAGATCTGAGACTTGCCTTTTTGAAGAAGCCATAGCACTCGTATTCCTTTTTTACTAAGGTCAACATTAAAAAAAATATCAAAACCAGTTTCTAAGAACAATTTGCATAACATCTGAAACCCACCGGTTTAAGTAACATCATCAAAGTCTTGTAGTAAGAATCGAGGAATGACACATTCTTTAATGAGCAAAAAAGTTGTACCAAATGCCATATGTTTGGTCATATTGTACAGATAGTTCATAATAGGTCATGTATGTGTGATGCACAAGAGTCGAAAGAAATATCAGTTGATTTTATGATGCACAAGTTATAGTTTCAGTTCAGTATTCTAAGATTTATTTCCTCCAATGAGTACTATGCCATTTTTTAGATGGCATAATTCCAATGGCTAACGTAATATTAATTCAGACCCATCAGTCCAATCCCGACACACTCCATCCATTACCGGCCAACTTTGGGTCCACTTCTATAAAAGCTACCGTTTGGGGGCTAGTTCCTCGTGGTAAAATATGATGCATGACCCTTGTGGAGAGTTAAATATGAAGAATGTTTGCGTGCAAAATGGCGAGTGCAACTATCACTACCCTATAGAGTTTACTCCTATTAACCACCACCATCTTTTGAATTTAGTTGCATGCCCAACTGCTGCATTACTGTCCTAGGCTAATTTATTTCACATGTTTAGTATTTACTTTTGTAGATTGAGATGTTAAAATTTGGTATATTCTTCGCACAGATTACGCTAACAGAGCAGTGAGACTTTAATCATCTTCAAATGATAATTCCAAAATTACAAGATTGTTCTGAGAACATCAAACACGTGAATCACATATTTCTATCATTGACTCCTCTCATTATGCTGTTTCCAGCAGTCTTGGACAAAGCGAGATGTGTTTCTTTAAAAAAAATCAGATGGGGTTTCTCTTTAATTTCTTCATCTTATGATTGTCATGCTCTATTCTTTGTGCTCGGTGCTCAAGTGTATTGTGCATTGTGACACAGATCAACATTTGTTGCTGATTTGACCAACATTTCATGGTAGATTACAGGTTTAGTCATACAAATGCTAATAATCTGCTTCTTGTTATTCCTGTAAAAGAGAAATTTGAAGTATATTTCATACTTTAACGGATGGGTTTGGTATAACAGTTGAAGTTAACTCACAGTCAAATAATTGCTTATTCAAGTTATTCCTGTAAAAGATAACATTGATAAAGGATATATTAACAATATTAGACCTTTGGCTTGTGAGCCTTCAGCTACCATTTTCTTTATTCTCCTTGATACACTTGGATCAGTATCAACACAAACTACTATTTTCCCAGTAGTTTTTTCGATGTCCAGTGATCCAGGATAACAGTTGCTATGGATAAATATATATGAGATTTTTTAAGCGTCAACTTAAAAATATAAATTATGGCAATTGTAAAGTATTAAAAGTACAAATTCTAGCTAAAAAATTATTATAATAGTATTAGATTATCAAGTGTATGATGTTTTAATATACTGTAGGAATTATTATTTATGTGATAATGCAACTCCAATTAGATTATAACAGTACAAAATTATATTAAATATTTGTAGAAAATCCCTTAAAAGTTTGCTAAAAACTACTCCAAAAGTTTGCTAAAAAAACCCTAACTATTTGTAGAAAACACCCTAAAATATTTGTAGAAAGTTTGTTAAAAACTACTCCAAAAGTTTGCTAAAAAACCCCTAAATATTTGTAGAAAACACCCTAAAAGTTACCAAAAAGACTGTCATTAGCATTCAAAAATCCTCATCCAAAGATCTCATCACCTTTCCTAATCTGAGTCTTTTCAGTAAATAATCGACGCAATAAAATAAGGTATCTTCTCATTCATCAACTTGGTTCACAGCATTGCCCTCACAAGCATGAATTAAGAAACCTCTAAACCAAAACATCATCAAATAAATTTAGAGATACAACAATATTTAATAGGGATAATTAGAAATTCGAGAGATCGACCTACGACTTCCGAGGGTGGTCCTTCTTCCTTGAAATTGCCACGAGAGTAATGCAGAGAGGGAAATGATATAGAAGTAAGAAAATGGTTAATGATTAGTCAATTAGATTAAGAATAGAAGATAGATCATGGATAAAGGGAAACTGAATTTGGGAGAATTCAAAGAGATAGAAATGTGGAAACATAACACCTTTAGTTAAAGATTAAAAACATGCCTGTAATTAACAAGTAGTGATTCCAATGCAAGATCGAGAAACTCACCCACAACAGATATCAAGAGCAGTCCTAATCTCCCCGTTCCTTAGCTGTGCCAGCACCCTTCCGAGCTCCTCAGCGTACTTCTTAACACAGTGCGTGAAGCTCGTGCCTCTGCCCGGAAAAACCAGGTAATCCCCTTCGAGAAATTTATAAATCGAACCAATTAATAAAATAAAAATCAAAATTTATAAATTGATCAAGACAAACTAGATTCTTCACTTTCATGATCCTTCCTGATGCCAAAAAACTGATATTTGAGGAGAAGATGGAAGAGAAGGTCTGTGGACGATGAGGATAATAATAAGCTTCTTGATGACAATAATAATAATCATCATTGTCATTTCATAACCGATAATTGATGAGGTAGAGAGAGTGGACTGCGTTGCTAGAGGAATTTCGTAACAGATGGAAGGAAGAATGGAATGAACGAAGATTTAGGGCTTTACATCTTCTGATTTGTGAGCAACGAAAATAAATTAGGTTTTGTTAACTTAATGAAATGAAAATGAGGACAACTTTGTTATTTTTACAATAGTTGAAGGATAATTTAGGGTAGGAAAAGTTTTTTAAGGTACTCCCTCTTTTAAATGGTAGATGACTAGTGTAATGCACGTGAATGTACATGTTTTAAGTTTTGAGGTTTTTATTGAATAGTAAAACTATGTGTTTATAAATAAAAGTGTATAATAAAATTGCCTAAAAAGAAATGTACGAATTAATTATTATTGTGTAGTTATTGTAATTGAATATTTTTATTATAACGATCGCCTAGTGTTAATTTTTTAATAAGTCATCAAATCTAAAATTGTTCTTAAATAAAACTGTTAATTCTATAATTTCTCTTAAATATGCATCACAAAGTTAAAAGTTGTTAACTTGACTCTAAATTAACTAAGCTGCTTTAATCTTGCTAGTTTTTCCTAATATTTCCTAGATAGTTATACTTGATACTTGTGATATATTGTGATTGTTACTTCTCACTATAATTATTTAATAATGTAAATTACACTAAACCCTTATAAACTTTTAAAATTACACTAAACCTCTAATGACTTTTCTATTTCAAAGAAGATCCCCAATAACTTTCTGAATTTTACAAATAACTCATATAAATTAGAACCAGAAAATGGCATAAAATGCATTTTGAAAAGTTATTAGGCATTTAGTGTGATTTCAAAAGTTCATATGGTCTATTTACTACAAAATGTTGAAGGTTTATGGGGGTTACCATTAAGATAATTATACTGTCTATATAATATAAAATATTTATCTAATTTAATTTTTTGATTATGCTCTTAAATAATTTAGCACTATAAAATTTTATTATACTATCACTAACAATTAATAGTACCATTATTAATATTAAACAATTTTTTTGTAAAAGGTTAGTTTTTAATTATTACCAAGTATAGATTATTCAGTATCATGTAATAATCTTTGAGAAAACACTCTAAAAATAATATTATTTATTTATTTAATTTATTAATAATATACTACTAAATAAATAGTGTGATTCATTATTTATGTGATATTATTAAAATAATTATACTATTTATGCGATTCAAAATTTATTCTATTTATTTTATTACTCATTGAATTATAGTATAATTCTTAATAGTTCTCAATAATACATTATTCTATTTATACTATTATTTTAATTATTTTTTTATAATTCATAAATAATTATTATAATAATTTAATTGGTTACAACTGATAATTGTGTATACTTCTTTTATAAATTATTTTATTTTATTATTTTAAACAATTAATATTTTTAATATTATTGATAATTATAATTATTTAGGAAGGTGAGGAGGTGCAAAATTAATAAGAGATTATATTTACTTAATGAAAGATTAATTAGAGATAATGATATTGTTAGAATTTATCAAAATTTAAGAGGACAAAAATAAATAAATAAATAAAAGTTTTGATATCCCAATCCTCTTTTTGTAGTAGTATAGATATATTTAGTTCCAAACAACGTTAACTAAGGAGTAGAGATTATTTGTTTTATTAATCTTTAACAAATAATTCAGCAAATGGTTAAAAAACCTGCTGGTTTTTTGTTTTTTTTTATTTTTTGAGGGGAAAACCTACTGAGTTTTAAAATAAATATATCTAACGTTCTTTTTGTTAATCGAACTTACTATTTGCCAAACTTTAATTCGTAGCTTATCATGGAATGGGACTTTATTAATTATGGAATTATTATTTGTTGTTCAACTACACACCATTTATAATGCATTACCATGAGTGCCAAAAGAAAGGACCATGGATTATTAGATTATTATAAATTAAAGTAATAAGCTTTTTGAAATTTAGATTCAATGCATGTGCTTTGAAACTGGAGAATTTTTGCAATAACTTCAAATTTGAAGGGACATATATGAAATACAAAGATTAATGAGAGTATATCAAAACAGAAAGGATTCAGAGGGGGAATACATCAAAAAAAAAAAAAAAAAAACCCTTTAGGGATTTGATTTATATTTGAATGCACTAAAGAGTTTTATTTTCGTTTTTAAAAGAAAACACGTTGAACTCAGGATCTTCCATCACATTGCCATAAATTTGGATTACTCGTTCACTGGCCGATATAGACATTGACATATTGTGCAAATACACATTATTTCTAAATACAATAACATGATTACTTATAAGGTACAAAAACAATCTCAACGATTTCAACAAAAAATATTTGTAAGAGTGGGGGATCATTGATTATTGCCAAATTAAACCGATTTTGGTGAACTTAGCACTTTAGTCCAAATACAATCCAAGTTGCTAAATGGGTTCCATCCCACTACATTTACCAAAGCAAAACTATAACAATAGTTTAGGAAATGGTCCAAAATCAGAGTTTAGAATATTCTTTAGGCAGCCATCTTGTATGTATGAATCCAACAATAGGTTATCTTGTACTAATAAGGAGACAAGAGCAGAAACAAAATATTCAAGTATGTGAGATGCGAATAAAATAGTAATAATTATAAACCTTACAAGAAAATATTACTAATTAAATGCATGATTCTAGTTTTTAAGTAAAAAATGAAACTTAATATCCAAAATTATTTTTATTAGTATTTTATAGAATAACTTTTATCTATATTATTGATCAAGGATCCAAAATTTATTAAATTTAAGGTAAGGCTTTTGCTTTATATCAATATACCCTTGCTCCAGTGTCCACCCATGTAAGAAGATTTGAGCTATGTACTTATGAAGCGTCGATAGCAACAAAATATTTGTTTATGATGGGTTAGGACTGAACTTAATTAAGAAAATGTTACATGTTGTAGTTGCATATTATTGTCCACTTCTGAATTAATATAAAAATAGTCCTTTTTGAAGACAGCATGTACACCGTGACTCATATAGTCATTGGCCTAGAACATACATTAATTAGGTGCTAAGATTTGAACCAATCTACATGATCAAATTATCCTTCGCTGAATTAAGCCATGAAATATTTTTAGACAATTTTATTGGATCAAGATAGAAAATATCTAACCAATTTTAAAATTCAAAGGATTTCTATTTATTTTGAATCATGTACCTAAGGCCAAAAAGTTAAGCAACTTTATAAAATTTTAGAACCTTGATTTGATGACATATAATACATGGGTAAATGATTTTGAATTCCTTTGAAATTTTATTTTCTATATAGTTCATATATAATAGATCACATCTACCTGATTGAATTTTTAGTTTTGTACTTTGAATTTTTAAATTAAGTTGATAGTATTTGCATATTGGATAGTAGTCTACTTCAACTCGTAATTGAATGGTTAAGTTTGTTCTAGAAGAGGATTATAAGAAGAAGATTCTAGGATTTGATTGTGTGCAGCTTCCTATAAACAAGAGATTGTTTCATCAACTTCATTCTAATTTTTTGACATTATCTCAGTTACTAGTTGTTATGCATTAAAGGTTGATATCAGTTTTAACTATATTTTGTTGGATAGCAGTATTCCTAATCTATTAGGATTCCTAATCTATTTTGGTAACATGAGGTTATTAGGATTCATAATCTATTTTGGTAACATGAGGTTATTAGGGTTCCTAATTTGTTTTGTTTTTGGTTTTAGGATTCCTACTCTGTTTTGGTTTTAGTTTTTCTATATATATGGAGATTAGAATCAATCATCAAAAGAGAGGAGAGTTGTAATCAGAGATTAGAGAGACTTTTGAGCATTGTGAGAGGGAGATATTGTGAGCAAGTTGAGAGCTTTGATTGATGGTTAGTTTGTGAGTTTTGTGAGATTGTAACTCTTTGTACTCTCCTTGATTTAGTGGAATCTCCCCATCCTCTCCCCGTGGACGTAGGGAAGTTGCCGAACCATGTAAAATTTGTTGTCTCGCTATTTGTGTGATTTGTAATAGCTTATTTAGGTTCCCTCGACAGGTCAGTCCTAGAACTGATGAGAGGATGAACTGATATCTCACTTTGTTGAGATATTTTGCTTAAGGTTCTTATTTCCTTTGTAAAACAGGAAATCCTATTACGACCTGACTCTCTTCTTGTGTTGCCAAAGTGCTGCCGAAATTTTCACTGCGCGTAACAAGTGGTATCAGAGCCCAGATTTCAGATCTAGGGTTTTGGAATTAGGTGGAGGAAGATTCTTATGTGAAGCTTGGTTCTTGGTATTCTAGGCTTCGGTGGAGATAGCATTAGGAGTTGTCATTGGAGATTTCACTTTCCTCGTATGGATTGGAGATCTATTTGGAATCCGATCTAGGGTTCAGTTGGGTAATTCTTAATTTCTAGCAAATGTTGATTTTTTTCTCTACAACTTGGAGTTAATTTGTAATGGGAGAAGAAGGTGAAAACAGCAAGTCGATAGCGAGTACAGTTCAAGTTGGTTTTCAGAACACCAAAATTAGTGTGGTGAAGTATGACTGTAAAATCAACTTTGGTTTGTGGATGAGCGACGTCCATGATGCGCTCAATGCTCAGAACTTGGAGGAGACCATCATGGTCCATGAGAGACCACCAAAATATGAAGAAGCGATATGAGAAAAGATGAATAGGAATGCTTGTGGGGTGATCAGGGCTTATTTGGAACAGGAGTTGAAATATGATGTGATTGGGGTGACGTCTGCGATGAAGATGTGAGAAATTCTCAACAATAAGTACCTTACGAAGAGTGTTGAGAACAAGTTGTATTTACTACGTAGGTTATTCATATTCCAGATGTCCAGAGGCACCTTGCTTGCGGCTCATGTGAACAACTATACGAAGTTGTTGTCGAACTTGGCGAATATTGATGAGAAGATTTCGGATGAGTACAAGGCTATTATCTTGTTAGGATCCTTAACGGATGAGGAGTATGACACCTTTGTGCTCACTTTGTTGAACGGAAGATCTTCTATCAGCTATAGTGAAGTTACTAATGCATTGACGAATTATGACTCGAGGAGGAAGGACAAGGAGACTTCCCGTGTTAGTACTTCAGGCGAGGCCTTGTCACCGAGAGGTAGAAGCCCATATTCGAAAGGTGGTAATAGAGGGAGGTCAAAGTCAAGAGGTCATCACCAACTAGGAAAGAACCAATGTGCATTCTGCAAAGAGTAGGGACATTGGAAAAGAGATTGTCCAAAGATCAAAGAGAAGGAGAATAGTAAAAAAAAAGGGCACGGAGGCCAATGAGGTGAATGTTACAAAAGGCGATGATTCCGATGATTCGAGCTTTTCTCTACTAATTACTCCGGAGGTGAACCACTTGGATGCATCAGATTGGATGCTTGATTCCGGCGCTACCTATCATATGACCCCTAGGCGAGACTGGTTTGCATCTTTTGAGAAGCTCGATGGGGGAGTTGTAGTAATGGGAAATGATCGATCTTGTGGCATTTGTAGGATAGATACTATGCGGATTCGGATGCACGATGGAATAGTCCGTGAAATGAAGGAGGTGAGATTTGTTCCTCAGCTGAAGAAAAATCTTATCTCAGTTGGAGCTTTGGAGGCGAAGGGATTCAAGGTGACCTTTGAGGACGCTATAGCGAAGGTTACTAAGGGATCTTTAGTGGTGATGAAGGGAGTCCACAATCAAAACTTGTATTATCTAAAGGGGAGCACCAAAATTGGCCAGATAGCTTCAACAATTTCAGTGGCGGACATGAGTAGACTTTTGCACTATAGGTTGGGGCATACAGGAGAGAAGTCACTGCAGACTTTGTGCAAGAAGGGGCTATTGAAGGGAGCCAAGAGTGGTAAAGTGGAGTTCTATGAGCACTGTGTTCTTGGCAAAAAAATGAAGGTGAAGTTTGAGACAACCATTCATAGGACGAAGGGCATCCTGGACTACGTGCATACAGACGTTTGGAGTCCCACCAAGACTGCATCACTTGGTGGTCGACATTGGTTCGTCACGTTCGTTGATAACTATTCTAGGTGATGTTGGATGTACACCATGGCAAATAAGAATGAAGTCCTAGATTTGTTTGTGGAGTGGAAGAAGAGATTAGAACTGCAGATTGGGAGAAAGATCAAGACGTTGCGATCCGACAACAATGACGAGTACACTTTAGACCCCTTTCAGCAGTTATGTCAAGATGAGGGCATAGAGAGGCACTTCACAGTTAGTCATACATCACAGCAGAATAGGGTGGTGGTGAGGCTGAATCGGTCTTTACTGGAAAATGTTCGATGCTTATTGGCGCATAGTGGTTTGGAGAAGATCTTTTGGGCTGAGACACTTTCATATGCGAGCCACCTCATTAATAGGCTGCATTCATCTGCGATTGAGGGAAAAACCCCTATGGAGATGTGTTCGGAAGAGCCAGCACACGATTATGACCAACTCAAGGTATTTGGGTGCCCTGTATTTTATCATATGAGAACAAATAAATTAGAACATCGATCTAGGAAGGCCATATTTGTAGGATTCAAGCGCGGTGTCAAGGGATACAAGCTATGGGATCCAGTTGATTAAAAGATTATACTAAGTAAGGACATCACATTCGAAGAGGCTTCTATCTTAAAGCTTCCCAGCTCTCATCAGGTGGAGAGCGACCCGGCGGAGGAGATATCGCAAGTGGTGGAGATCGATGCAGCTCTACAGTGTCCAGATGGTGCAGTATCCATTAGAGTACCGACTAAGGTGACGCCAGGCGAGCACGACAGTGACACGGAGGATACGGGTACTGATGTACAGGATTAAGGACCGACGGCTTAGGTTCAGGATTCTATTGCGGTTCGGAGACAGAGGAGAGACATACGGATGCCAACACGGTATGCCGACATAGTTGCGTATGCACTTCCGGTGGAGAGTATCAATGAGATGGTACATACTATATTTAGAGAGGTTGAGCAGAGTTCGGAGGCTGATTCATGGCAGATAGCTATGCAGGAGGAGATGAAATCTCTTCACAAGAATGATACGTGGGAGCTTGTTGAGCTTCCAAAGGGGCGGAAGGAAATTGGTTACAAGTGGGTATACACGAAGAAGGAGGGCATTGAGGGCATTCCATTGAGGTACAAAGCTAGGTTGGTTACGAAGGGCTATGCACAGGAGGAAAGAATTGACTATAATGAGGTTTTCTCTATGGTGGTGAAACACTCTTCGATTCGTATTTTGCTAGCTTTGGTGGCACAGTATGGTTTGGAGTTAGATCAATTGGATGTGAAGATAGCATTTCTTCATGGTGATCTTGATGAAGAAATATCTATGACTCATCTATTGGGATTCCGAGCTGTAGAGAAAGATAAGTTGGTTTGTAGGTTGAAGAAATCGCTATATGGTTTGAAGCAGTCTCCTCGACAATGGTATAGGCGATTCGATGGTTTTATGATTGGTCATTCGTACACTCGGAGCCAGTTTGATCATTACGTATATTTTTGCAAGTTAAAAGGAGGTGCATACATCTATTTGTTACTTTATGTCGATGATATGTTGGTTGCCTCTATTTCCAGATCTGCTATAGATGAGTTGAAAGCACAGCTTTCAAAGGAATTTGAGATGAAGGATTTCGGTGAGGCAAAGCGTATTTTAGGGATGAAGATCGATAGAGATAAGAAGAAGGGCAGAATTTGTTTGACACAGGTGGCTTATTTGAAGAAGGTTCTATAGCGATTTCATGTTAGCATGGATATAAAGCCAGTTAGTGTACCATTGTGAGCCCACTTGAAGCTTTCAGCTGATCTTTCACCGAAGACAGTTGAAGATTAAGAGTTAATGTCGAAGACTCCATATGCGAGCGCGGTTGGGAGCTTGATGTATGCGATGGTATGTACGAGACCAGATTTGTCACAGGCGGTGAGCATGGTTTTGAGATACATGCACGATCCAGGAGTGGGTCATTGGGACACCGTGAGATGGATTTTGAGGTATATTCGAGATACGCTCAATGTTGGTTTGGTTTTTGAGCGGGACACTATATGTGGGCAGCTATGCATTGGTTATGTTGATTCGGATTATGCCGGGGATTTAGTTAAACGCCGGTCTACGACGAGGTATGTGTTCACTTTGACCTGTACGCTGGTGTATTAGAGATGCGCCTTACAGTCGATGGTGGGTTTGTCTATGACGGAGGCAGAGTATATGACAATTACAGAGGCTGTGAAGGAGGCTATTTGCCTTCAAGGACTTTTGGAGGAACTTGGTATATCGCAGCGGTTCGTCACTATTCATTGTGATAGTATGAGTGCTATCTATTTGGCGAAGAATCATGTTTTTCATGCGAGGATGAAGCATATTAACGTTCATTATCACTTCATTCGAGATGTTCTTAAAGATGGTGATGGAGATTGTGAAAGTCCACATGAAAGATAATCCGACGGATATGCTCACTAAGGTGGTTCCGAGCAATAAGTTTAATCATTATCAAAACTTATTGCATATTCGTGATTGTTGAGACTGTTGACGACCATTTGGATAAACTACGGGCGGCTTGATCCCTTGGGAGAGGGGGTACGTAGGCAACCACATTGGTGTAGCCAAATTTGGTGAGACGACGCACTGGTGCTCATGTTGGTGTCGGCTCAGTTTTGGAAATAATTCACCGAGGTGGAGAATTGTTGGATAGCAGTATTCCTAATCTATTATGATTCCTAATCTATTTTGGTAACATGAGGTTATTAGGACTCCTAATCTATTTTGGTAACATGAGGTTATTGGGATTCCTAATTTGTTTTATTTTTGGTTTTAGGATTCCTAGTCTGTTTTGGTTTTAGTTTTTCTATATATATGGAGATTAGAATCAATCATCAAAAGAGAGGATAGTTGTAATCAGAGATTAGAGAGACTTTTGAGCATTGTGAGAGGGAGATATTGTGAGCAAGTTGAGAGCTTTGGTTGAGGGTTAGTTTGTGAGTTTTGTGAGATTATAACTTTTTGTACTCTCCTTGATTTAGTGGAATCTCCCCATCCTCTCTCCGTGGACGTAGGTAATTTGCCAAACCACGTAAAATTGGTTGTTTTGCTATTTGTGTGATTTGTAATAGCTTATTTAGGTTCCCTTGATAGGTCAGTCCTAGAACTGATGAGAGGAAGAGTTGATATCTCACATGGTTGAGATATTTTGCTTAAGGTTCTTGTTTCCTTTGTGAAACAGGAATTCCTATTACGATCTGACTCTTTTGTTGTGCTGTCGAAGTGCTGCCAAAATTTCCGCTGCGCGCAACATGTTTCTTAATATTTGAAGTTATGTTCTTTATTCACTTCTTACTTCTGATACTTCTGTCATCCAAACGAATCCTAAGATGTTGTTTTTGAAATACTTCACTTTTATGGGTACATAACAATCGTGTATGAAACAAATGATTGGTGATAAAGTCACAACAAGTTTAACTCAATTTTTGTGCATGTCCTCACTTTTAATCCTAAGATTTGTAATGATGCATGGTGGCAACTGTTTCATAATAAACAAATAGAATTTTTTCTATGGAGCTGTAGGCTGTCTAAAAAATTACTACAGATAGCTGGTCCCCGCAAAACACTAATGATAAAAGTTACAATTTGACGACTTTCACATTAATGAGAGTTACAAATTGATTACTCTCACCACAACAAACGAAAGTTACAATCTGAAGAGTTTCGTGATAACAGATGAAAGTTACAATCTGATGGCTTTCACGATAACAAATGAGAGTTACAAATTAATGACTCACATATTTTCAAGAGCCAAATGCAAGGATTATAAGATGACGATCTTTGCAGAGCTTGAAGAAGAGATTACAAATTGACGATCTCTTCAAAGTTAAATGCGAGGGGTCCATCCTCACGTTTCAATTCCAAAATGCAGGGAGGGGGGTCACCCCCGCGTTTCAACCCTAAATGCGAGGCTCACCTCCGCGTTTCACAACCCTAAATGTGAGGCTCATGCTCAAATGTGAACCTCGCGTTGGATTGACTTGAACGCTTTTAAAATCATTTTTCCACTTAATGGGGCCATTAAGCCCCCATTATGGAGCAATTTAAGGGTCAATTACACCCCTTAAAGGCTATAAATAGCTGAGATCTCAGGTGAAAGAGGGGCTTTGAATTTTGGGTGAGCTCTTTGGAGATCCTTAGCTTTTTGTGAGAGCTTTTGAAGCATTGGTGGAGCTTTTGGCTTGGTTCTTGAACCATCTTGGTTATTGTTAGGTCCTTTTGTTTTGATGATGACTAATATTGTTTGTCTAGTGTTTGTATTTTCGTATTTATTCTAGGCAAATAATGTGTTGGAGGATGGATGGAACCGAGCTTTCACGATCATATCCAATGGAGGTTGGCAGAATTGTGGTATGAAGCCTATGCAATTCAAGTTGAAGATCCAAGTTCAAGCTCCATCCGCATGTTTACCAAGTCGAGCTCATTGAAGACCTTCATCAAGCTTGGGTATATAGTTTATAGTGTTTATAGTATAGATTTATACTTGTGTGTTACTGCTTTAAGCTCATATTATTCACACACACGTATTTGTTGATTTTATCAAAATATAGGTGTTTTTGATAAAATATTATTTTATTAGTTTATTGACTTCAAATCACTTTATACATAGTTTATCAAGTCTATAAAAAAATTTCACAAAGTTTTAAAAGTTTGTTAAGTCAAATGTCAAAACATGTATGTTTAGTTTTCATGTTTTTGAACATATTTGAAAAATGAAGAGTTTTCACATTTGGGAGGTGATTTGAAAACCAGTTTTTGTAACATATGTATTATCATGTCTACAATTATTTTCCAAAGTTTTATATTTTTGGAATTTGTTTGCTATTTTTAAAAGCAGTTTAAAAATCAGATTTCTGCTTTAAACAGGCTGTATACTTGTTATCAGCCGACTGGTCAGTCGATTGATGTAATCAGTCGGCCGATCAGTCGACTAATGAAAGTGCCTGTAGTTGCCAAAAAGTTTTTGCAAAAAGGACTCTGACGCCTTCGCGCAAGCAAGCGCGAGAGAAGCAAGCTAAGTAGAAGCTTTGCTAGAAGCAAGACGAGGAAGCAGAGCTGTCGTAGAAGCATTTTGTTTTAGTCGACGGATCAGTCGACTGATGAGGTCATCAGTCGATCGATAATATCGTCAGTCGACTGATGAGCTGGAAAATGCCTCTAACGATTAGCTCATCAGTCGACTGATGAAAGCCGCCAGTCGACTGATGCTGTAACGGCTAAATTTTTTTCTAAAACCCGCCAGTCGACTGATGCTGTAACGGCTAGTTTTTTTCCATCATGTTCTAGTTTTAGTTTTTTGGTCTTTTTGCCTTGTTTTCTCTTGGCTTTGGGGTTCCTATAAATACCCCATATATCCTCAGTTCTATTAACAAAAAAAGAAAAGTTTTACAAGTGTTTTAAAAGTTTGTTTAGTTTGTTTAAAGGTGTTTAAGCCTTGTTTAAGAGTTTTGTTTGTGAAACAATTTTCACAAGAGCAAAGTGAAGATCATCCTTTGGTGTTTGAGCATTCACTCTTCTCCCTCTCTCTTGATCTATAGAGAAGTTTTTCTTAAAGATCATCCTTTGGTGTTTGAGCATTCACTCTTCTCCCTCTCTCTTGATCTATAGAGAAGTTTTTCTTAAACTCAATTCTAGCATTTTATATGTTTGATCTTAATTTCGTAAGCTAGATTTCATATTGAGTGTAATTGTTTTTATTGAATCTCTTTGTTCACATACAACTATTGAGCTTATTGTGTTTATATTCATAGTATAGCTTGGGTTATGGATTTGTGACTTAGAGTGTGAGCTTACATAGAGTTCTCGTCCTTTGTAGAGAACAAACTTTTTTGTATTCGTGCTGAATTGTATAGAACATTTTGTAATACACTAGTACACCAAGAGGAGTGTGTGGTGAGAGACGGGGTCGTCCCAAGAGGAGTGGGGTAGATGGTAATGCCTAGAGAGAGGTTGTAATTCCTAATACTTAAGGGAGACACGGGCTAAAGACCAACACTTGAGGTGGTAGTTAGTGTAGTTACATTGTGAGTGATTATGAACGTTGATCGGTGAGCGTTGATGTGATGTCCCAGGTTTCACGCGAGGCTGCAGTCCAAGGCGAAACCCGGGTTGTCAAACATGCTAAGCACCAAATACCATGCTACGACATGTTTATCATCATAATAACTATCTCTCTAGTGGAAACAACAAATAGGTGAATGTACCGATAAGCAAATAAGAAATAGAACAGCAGAAGCAAATAAGAGAATAGTCATCA
Source organism: Asparagus officinalis (assembly GCF_001876935.1). Lineage (NCBI taxonomy): Eukaryota > Viridiplantae > Streptophyta > Magnoliopsida > Asparagales > Asparagaceae > Asparagus > Asparagus officinalis. Next base: position 47,201,819 of record NC_033798.1, read on the forward strand.
ATGAGCCCAACAAAAATAGAATAGAAGTATCTCTGAATCTGAAATAAACCTCAAATATAAAGAGTCAAATAAAGTATCACTACGGCTCTCGGCCTCTACAAAATGGAATACAAGTCTAGAGTCTGAACATAATCAACTAACTGTGGAGTTCTGACTAACTACTAAATAATAAATAGCTAGGTGAGATCTATGTAGAAATCTCATCAACCTGGGACTCTCTGTGCGCTGGACTCGCTGCCTGAAAAGGAGGAAAAACAACGAGCATCAAAGCGCTATAGCGAGAACATCTCCACCTCTCCGCAGGGGAAGGGATAGGAGTGTATAGAAAATATAGAGAATACATAAGTATAGAATCATTCATATAAATCTAACTGGAGACTAGTATTTAGGAATCTACAACACGAGAGTTAGTACGTCGAACGAAATATTCTAAACAAGGAAACCCTCATGTATATACCATGTCTCAAATTGTGACTCCCTAAATACTAATTCCAAACTCTATGAATGAACAACAACAAACAAATAGATAATACTCCAAACCTTAAACCTGTAGAACAAATATCTCATCCTGATCTAGACTCTGGTAGATGGATCTAACATAAAAGGAACTCATCTAAACAAAAGCCAACCAAAAACTATGTTGTGTAAGTCACGGTCTCAGAGGAAGCACCCTACTCGCGGGTATTCAAAAATGTAAACCAATTTATAATTTATATTACTTACAAATGTGCATCTCTTATACATTAGCGATACTCTTGTAATATTCTTACTCAATCACTCTGCGGCAATAGGTTTTATCTCCCTATCCCGGAAACATAATATGACGATACTTTTGTAATACTCTTACTCAATCGTCCTACGGAAATAGGTTTTATCCCCTATTCCGAAAACATAATATGACGATACTTTTGTAATACTCTTACTCAATCGCCCTGCGGAAATAGGTTTCATCTCCCTATTCCGGAAACATAATATGACGATACTTTTGTAATACTCTTACTTAATCACCCTACGGAAATAGGTTCCATCTCCCTATTCCAGAAACATAATATTTGTGTATTTTTCTTATTTATCATGTTAACACATTATATTTTAAACATACGTGTATATATCTTGGTGTACGTGTCCATATCTGGTGTTTACTGACATTTTAGTTGTTAAACAGCTCATAAACATTGTATCATAACAATGCAAAGTGGAGAGACTCACTAGAAAAGCAAAACAATGAAGATAACATGCACATGCCAAAATGCAGCTTGGCGGTCGACCGCGAATATGCGGCAGTCGACCGCGACGGGTTCCAGGGCCTATCCGGGCCTCTGTCCTGCACGCGGTCGACCGCCGCTAGGGCGCGGTCGACCGTGAGCTGAAATTTCCAGGTTCTAAAGATGTGATCATATATTGTATTCATGACGTGTTTGTATGGTGCAACCACATATATATCAACATGAAACTTGCGGGAAAAATAGGTCTACAACAGATAAAATCTTCTGGAAACAACTCACATATGTAACATGATTATTTAAAGTAAATTGATATTCAAAATCCTAAATTATGCATAAAAACTCAAAACGAAGAACAAAACCTCTTGCTTCACTTTAAACAACGTTTTAAATCATTCTCAGATCTTGAAAACTTCTGTATGTTCGTTCTTAAACTTTTTAACATAAAAAGACCTAGTCTTTATACATATAATATAAAAGAATTGACTTTTATTCATAAACTAGTCAATTTGGCTCTATGAAACATGTTAAAAATTCTTCAAAAATATTTTTAAAACTAGGAGGGGGATTAGCAAAGATGAACTCGCCTGAAACTTGTAGAAAAACGTTTTAGGATGCTAAGCCAAAGCAGATCTCCAATCCAAAAGCTAAAATCACCCGAAAAATCCACTTGAAAGCCTCTAATATTCTCCAAGAATCAAGTCAGGGTTTGTGGGGGTTTGGTGGCTGTTAGGATTCTTAGAAAACTGAGAAAATTCGTGAAAGTTTGATATATAAACCAGAGAAAACGAATATGAGCTTTAGAAATCCAAAACTAACTTAAAATAGGAGAAAACTTTATGCAGGTCTCGCGGTCGACCGTGGCGGTCGACCGGACTGGGATATTCCAGTTCTCATGATTTTGGTCGTTGTGCATGTTTCGACTCTTCTCTTCCTCACGAATGAACTTGTTTATACTCAAAACATATGGTATACTACTCACATACCATTTAACTGTATTTATCAAAATAAATATCCATAAATCATAATTAATCTCATATTAATTATATTAACATAAATTTTTAGGGTTTTATAAATCATAATTAATCTCATATTAATTATATTAACATAAATTTTTAGGGTTTTACATTCACCCCCCTTAAAAGAATTTCGTCCTTGAAATTCCACAGTCGTATCTTAGAATTTAATAATATGAGAAAAGCACTAAGAGGGGATAATCCAGACAATGAAACCCTTCCGTACACATCTCGTAGCATTAATCCCTAGATATGAATCATAAGCCACATTTAAACTTAACAAATCTAGAATATGTGCATCATCACTTAACCCCTAATTAGACGAAACTAGTATGTCGGGCAAAAAACCCAAACAAGGAACCCCTCATATATATACCATATGTTCCGAATAATTAAGAGCTAAGTGTTGAATGACCCATTCTAGCGTTAAATATAAATGTGACTAAACAACACATATAATCAAATCTATCAACACATATAAGCACATTTAAATATCGACCTTACCTATTCAAACAGGTGCAAGTAGTCGCGACGAACATCCTCCTCGCGCTCCCAAGAAATCTCTTCGGGTCCTTGCCGGTTCCACTGAACTTTCACTAATGGAATGACTTTGTTTCTATGCTTTTTATTCTCTCTAGCAAGAATGCATACTGGAATCTCTACTATAGTCAAATTATCCTGGATCTCAATCTCTAGTGAATCAATCACTCTCTGCTGCTCTTTGTCACGCAAATGCTTCTTGAGTATCGAAATATGAAAGACATCGTGTATGCTTGACATCGATGCTGGAAGGTCTAATCTATAAGAAACATCTCCAATGCGCTCAATAATCCTGAAGGGACCAACATATCTCGGAGCAAGCTTCCCCTGTCTACCGAATTGCTGAACGCCCTTCATCGGTGATACTTTCAACATAACTAAGTCTCCGACCTGAAATTCTAAGGGTCGTCTCCGACGATTTGCATAACTCTTTTGCCGACTCTGTAGCAAGAATGCGCTCCCGAATCAATGCCACCTTTTTCGTGGTCTGCCTAACTAGCTCCGGGCCAAATAATAGACTATCCTCTGGCTGTGCCCAACATATAGGTGATCTGCAAGGCCTCTCGTACAAGGCTTCATACGGCGCTATCCTGATGGTAGCTTGATAACTATTATTATATGCAAATTCAATCAATGAGATGTGATCCTCCCAGCTACCCTGAAAATCTATAACACATGCTCTCAGCATATCCTCCAATACCTAATTCACCCTCTTGGTCTAACCATCTGTCTGGGGGTGAAATACACTGGTAAATGATAACTGACTGCCAAAAGCATCTTGAAAACTCCTCCAGAAATATGATGTAAAGACTGAGCCTCGATCTGATGCAATCGTCTCCGGAACTCCATGCAATTTGACAATCTCTCGAATAAAAATAATCGCATAGGTGTCCACCGTATAAGTCATCCTCACATGTAAGAAATGCGCCGACTTTGTTAATCTGTCTACTATCATTCAAATAGAATCATTTCCTTTCTTTGATTTAGGTAACCCTACTATGAAATCCATGAAAATATCTGCCCACTTCCACTCGGGAATGGGTAAAGGCTGTAGGGTTCCTATAGGTTTCTGATGGTCTGTCTTAACTTGTTGGCAGGTTTAACACTTAGCCACATAATCTGCAATCTCTCTGCGCATACCACTCCACCAAAAATACCTCTTCAGATCCTTGTACATCTTCGTTGTGCCTCAATCTCTCTGCGCATACCACTCCACCAAAAATACCTCTTCAGATCCTTGTACATCTTCGTTGTGCCTGGGTGCACCGTATATTTGCTGCGATGTGCCTCATCAAAAAGTTCCCTCTTCAGCTATAGATTATTCGGCATGACGATCCTTCCCTTCATCCGAAGGCCTCCATCTACTCCAATAGTCTAATCATCCTTGGGTTCTTTGGAGATCTCCCCCTTGCGGGTTTGAATCCAGGAATCCTCTAACTGAGCTCCGACTACTCTATCTCCCTAAGACGGTTGTACTAATAAAGCTTCTAAGAAAACACTACTCCTGCCAATCTCTGGCCTGAAATCATAATGACTGAGGGTATAAAGATCCTGATATAGTGAACACCTCAAAGCTGCTAGCCCGCGATGACGCTTCCTGCTCAACGCATCTGCTACCATGTTCGCCTTTCCTGGATGATACTGTATAGCGACCTCATAATCCTTAATAAACTCTATCCATTGCCATTGCCTCTGGTTGAGTTCTTTCTATGAGAAGAGGTACTTTAAACTCTGGTGATCTGTGAATAACTCAAACTACACTCTGTACAAATAATACCTCTACGTCTTCAGTGCAAAGACCACTGCTGCTAGCTCCAAATCGTGCGTGGGATAATTCTGCTCATGAGTTCTCAACTGTCTTGAAATATAGGCTACGACTCTCTGGGTCTACATCAATACACCTCTAAGACCCGATAATGATGCATCCGTGTAAACAACAAAAGTCTTATCATTGCTGGGAATAATCAATACTGGAGCTGAAGTCAACTTAGTCTTTAATGTCTCAAAGGCCTCTTGGTATTCTGTGGCCCAAATAAACTGTACACCCTTCTTAGTAAGGCGTGAAAGTGGCGTCACGATCTTTGAGAAGTCCTGAAAAAATTTCCTGTAATAGCCCGCCAGACCCAAGAAGCTACGAATCTCTGTAACTGTCTTCGATGGTTCCCAATCAAGTACGGCCTCCACTTTAGCCGGGTCTACTGCAATGCCCTCCTAGCTGATGACATGGCCTAAAAATCTAACCTCCGATAATCAGAATTTATATTTGCTAAATTTTACATACAGCTGGTGTTCCTGCAAAGTCTGCAATACCAACCTCAAATGCTGCTCGTGCTCTGCCTCCAATCTCTAATAGATAAGAATATCGCCAATGAAAACTATCATGAACTGGTCTAAGTATGGACTGAAAACCCGATTCATCAAATCCATGAATACTGCGGGTGCATTGGTCAGCCCAAATGGCATGATAAGAAACTCGAATGACCCATATCAAGTCAAGAAGGCGGTCTTGGGAATATCCATCTCCCGAACCCGCAACTGATGATAACCGGAACGAAGATCTATCTTCGAAAAACACTGAACCCCCTGCAGCTGGTCGAACAAGTCATCGATCCTTGGTAATGGGTACCTGTTTCGGATAGTGACCTTGTTTAACTCGCGATAATCAATGCATAATCGCATACTCCCATCCTTCTTCTTCACAAAGAGGACCGGTGCTCCCCATGGAGAATGACTCCGTCGAATGAATCCCTGAGATAACAACTTATCTAGCTGGATCTGTAGCTCCTTCATCTCAGCAGGCGCCATACGGTAAGGAGCTCGGGAAATTGGCATGGTGCCTGGCTTCAACTCTATGCAGAACTTGACCTCTCTCAATGGAGGTAATCCTAGTATGTCCTGAAAGACATCCTGGAACTCTGAGACTACTCAAATCTCACTCAAATCTGCACCCCGATTCCATAACATTACCTCCTCGACGTATGCCAGATAGGAATCCGCAAACTGGTTGCCTCTGGAAGTCGCTACCACTAACTCAGATCCATTAAAAGCTCGCAAACTGACTGTCTTCGCAAAACAGTCGATACTCACATGGTAGGAATATAGCCAATCCATACCAATGATAACATCGAACTCAGACATACGCAATACGATCAGGTCTATCACAAACTCGGAATCATCCAAGCTGATGATACATCTCCTACAAACACTCTCTAAAAAAGACGTCTCCCCTAAAGGAGTAGATACATATAAAGAAAAATCTAATGGCTGTGCCACAAGCTGGAGACTAACCGAGAATTCGTAGGAGATAAAAGAAAACGAAGCACCAGAGTAAAAAAGAATACGTGCTGTAAATGAATTCACAAGGAAAGTACCTTCTACCACCGTCCCGCTCGCACCATGATCGCGAGGAACAACTGCATACACCCTACCAGTCGGCTGAGCTGCATCACATGGAACATATGGGACTATCTATCCCTACTGGATCTCCTGAATCTCTCACACATGTCCCTCAATCCTTGGAACTGCTAGAGGTGCCTCAATCCTAAACTGCTGATCCTGACCGCGACCCTGAGTGCGGTTCTGCTGTTGCTACGGATTCCTGCCCTGCTGGCTTGCTACGGGTGCGCTGCGGCACTCTGTTGCTCTGTGACCTAGCTTGTTGCAATTGAAACAAGCTCTATGAAACCGACACTGCTGTTGTGTCCTCTGATCCTGATGATTGCCCTTCTTATGGGGACCCTGCTGCTGTGGAAACTTATTCTGATGCTGGGGTCCTCCTGAGCCTATAAAAGGTCTCTTACCCTTACCCTTATCTCCTGACTTTCCTGACTTAGCATTTCCATCTTTACCCTTGATAAACATAACTGTGTCTATCTCCTGGGCTATGGAAACATCTGCCATCTCATACTGAATGGAATCTCCGAGATACTAGATATCGGTGTAAATCTGGACGAAGTCCCATCATGAACATCTAAGCCTATCTCTCCTCGGTGTGCTACAAGCCAGTGAATCTAAGTAGTGACATGAACTTACTCTCAAAATCTGTCACCGACATGTACCCCTGCTCCAATCGAGCCAACTCTAACTCCTTTCCGGCTTTCGCTACAGCCGAAACATACTGCTCCTCGAAGAAATACACAAAAGTCTCCCACGAGGCTGTCATCCTCTACTCTGGGGTGAAATGAAGCCGATACCGAAGAAATACACAAAAGTCTCCCACGAGGCTGTCATCCTCTACTCTGGGGTGAAATGAAGCCGATACCATCCTCCTGCATCACCCTTGATGCTGAAAACTGCTAGCCTCTGCTTCTGCATAGTATCTACATTAAGCATGTCTAAAATGTTGCTCACATCCTCCTTCCACTTGTGCATTGCAATGGAATCTGTTGAACCAAGGAACTCTGGAGCCTTCAACTTCTGATACCTCTCTACCTGGCGAAGTCAAGCCTTCCTCTCTGCCACTACATCATCAACCGAAAGTGGTGGCATGACTACCGTGTCCCCTCTGGTATCTCTTCCTGAATGAGTGTTCCCTGCCAACCCTGATCTGCTAACTGCTCCTCAATAGCTGCCAGACGAGCTGCTAATGGTGCTATTAGATCCACTAAGTACTGCGAAGCCTGCTGTGGCTCGGGCTCTCTATCAACTTGCTCAGCTCCTTGAGCACGAGTACCTCGGCATCCACGTCCTCTTCCTGACATCTATAATATAGAAGTAGAGCTTATTACGCAGTAAATAGAATCTCAAGTAGAAAAAGATATAACATATATCAATAAGTAAATCGTATCACATATTACTCATAGCATGCCTTATTATTCAAAGCAAATAGTTCATCATAAAAAAATATTTGTAATTTCCCGCGTATATATATAATACGTTCTCACTCACACTAGGAATTCCTAGCGGACTGTATACACGATTCCTAGGAAACTCTATCCTAACTCCATAATATGACATAGGGATGATCCTACGTATATTGGAACTAGAGCTCTGATACCAACTGTGACAATCCGGGTTTCGCCTTGGACTGTAGCCTCGCGTGAAACCTAGGGCGTCACAGTTAAGGTGTAAATATTTTTCGGGTAAGCGTAGAAAACCCGGAGTGATAGTGGAGATATCCTTGAGGTGAGGAGAGGAGATGTAGGTCGTGGGGATCGAACTCCGTGATCATATCGTTTGTTTGTGATTGCATTGGTGCACTTTTACATTCTTGCTTATTATTCATATTGTCTTTGTTAATTGCTCATTGTTTATATTGCCTACTATCTAGTTTAGTTTGTTCACCCTTGTGTTAACTTGTATATCCTTGCACATATCTTGTTCATATCTTATTTGCTAGGATAACTTGTCAATTAGTTTTAATCGGTATTAAATCAGAGTAGATTAGCGTAAACCCTATTCACCCCTCTCTAGAGTTCTTTCGTAGTGGCATTAGGGTGCTTTCAGTTATCACTCTTGAGATTGATTCTTTATCTAAAAAGTATTCATTTCCTTTCTGAAATCAACTCTTTCATAGAGTTCTTAACTCGTTTAGAAATGAAAGTACCCTAGATGGGGGGTTGAATAGGGTATTTGCTAATCTAATCTGATTTCAATGCCAAATTAAAACTTATTAATGATATCCTAATAATATGATATACACTGAAATATATATGCAAGGATATACAATGAGCAATAGATGATATAAACAATGAGACAGTGATAAGTGCGCAAATGCCAAACACAAACAAATAATATGATCACAGAGTTCGGTCACCCTCGACCCACGTCTCCACTCCTCACCATCGAGGATATTCTCCACTAATCACAAAAAGCTACACAATTTAGTTTTAACGCTCACCAATAACGTTTACAAATAACACGTTGATAATCACATAATACACTCCTCTAAGTGTTGGCCTACCCGTGTCACCTTCCTCAAGTGCTTGGATTTACTACCTCTCCCTAGGCTTTACAACCAAACGCCACTCCTCTTGGAATTGACCACAGTCTCTCCCAACCACTCCTCTTAAGTGTCATTGTATATTACAATATGATCTCACAATTACAAGCTCAAGTAAATGATTTTGTTCTCTAATACAAATGAGAACGAAAATAAAAGTTCACTCAATGATCACACCCATGAAGGATCACTGCTAGAAGGGGGGGTTGAATAGTGTTTATGAAATCTAATGCGGAAACTTTAAATTTCAATAAAATAATATCACAAAGAGTAAGAAAGATCAAACCAATGTGTAGACAATCACAGAAAATTACATACGCAAACCCAAGGATTTATACTGGTTCGGTCCTCCAGCCCTACATCCAGTCCCCAAGCCTTGCTTGAGATTTCTCCACTATTTCCACTTGCAAAACCGCAAGCACTTGCAACCCGCAAGCAAACAGTACAACCTTGACAATCTTCAATTGCCAATGCCACAACAATCTCTTCTTTCAAGAGATTATCAAACTGAAACAAAATAGTACAACTCTTTCTCTTCCTATAAGCCTTGATGTGTAGATGTGAGTGACTTACAATAGGCTATAGGAATGGTTTTTGTTCTAGAGTAATGGAGTTTTAATCAAGAACAAAACTGAAAATTAACACTCAGTTTTTCTCTTCAAAGATGAAGTTAAGAACTCAAGAAAAACTCAAGTTTATGGAAAGGAATATTATATATTTTCTTCAGAACTTAACACCTATTTATAGGCATAAGTTTAGTTCAAAATATTTCAAAAATAACTGCCAAAACGTTCATAAAACGTTCATGTTATTTGAAAGAAAATGACAATTAGAAAGACTATATGGTCGACCAGATTGAGGCCTGGTCGACCAGAAAGACTTCCTGGAACATGTTTGGTCGACCAAATTCAGTCCTGGTCGACCAGACAGGCTTCCTGTAAATTCTGTGGTCGAGACTGAAGCCTCTGGTCGACCAGGTCCATATCTGGTCGACCAGATAGAGATTTTTCTGAATCTCTATTTCTGGTTATTATATATGGTCGATCAGATATTTCTTTGGTCGGCCAGAAACTATGTTATACATATTTTCAATAGATTAAAATATTATTCATTCGTTAATTAGACTTAGGATTATACTTAGAATATTTTCTTTGGAGCAGAAAAAGCTTGAGCTTTTGGTGATTTTGAGGAAGAAAGAGAGAATTTTCACCTTTCATAAACAACGTTTGGTGATTCCTAGAGATCTAAGCTCAGACTTGATCTTTGGAAGAGCGAACATCTTACATCGATAAGATATTCGTTTCAAATTCTTACTTCGATAAACGAAGGAAGAATCTCTAAACCCCCCCTCACAATCTGTGAATCGGTGGTCCACGAGCCAACGCACTCCCGACACAGGCAAAGTCCCACAAAACAAGAATCGATAAACGATTTTTTGTGTTATTTTCTCAAGAGTTGTAATTTTCATTTTGTTGTGTAAAAGAAGTCTTATTAAAAGACTATTTCTTTCGAATTTGTTGTAATCGATCAAAGATATAATGAATTCCACAACAAGACCAACTTTTGACGAAAACAAACTGGCGACCACAGTGGGAGCCAACGGTCTCGCTGCCGAGGCCGTAGTGTCGCAGCCGATCAAGATTGTGGTCAACGAGGAGATCGAATATGAGTTCGATCAGGCAAAATTCGAGGAGTACCTGTCATCCTTATCCTCAAAACCTTCCTCGCCTCGTAAGCATAAGAAGGTTTCATCTTCCAAGAAAGCTTTCCAGCCTTCAACTCCGATGGAGGCCGCAGGCGAAGATTCTTGCCCGATCATTGCTAAGGAATCTGCTTACAACATCTTTGCTCCAAGTGACTCCGCACCAATTAAGGAGTCATCGAATCATAGCTCACCAGTGCTGACGAAGAGAGCTCGTCAGAGACAACATCAGCGCCATGCTCGTCAATTGGCTAAGGCCTTGCAACAAACCGACGGGGTCCATTACTATGCAGACCTAGAGTCGAGGAAGCATAAGGTGGTCCAGTTGCCTCAGCGGCAAACTAACCATATTTCTGCACAACTTACGACGGAGGAATGGACTCTCGTCAAAAGAGCCCGTTCGACCCTTAAAGAGCGTATACAAAAGTGTCAGATGAAGGCCGCCCGTGCCCGTGCCCGTCGTCAACAAACGCAAGGAACCAAGAAAGAAATGGTGTCTGGAAAGCCACCGAAGAACTGTAAAGTTTGGATTCCCAAAAACGAAGATGCCCAAGAGATGCGAGGCAGTATCCAATCTCCAACCGCCGGCCGCAGCCTATACTACCGCGGGGATTTCGTACAAACCGCGCGCACAGTCCATACCGTGCCCCGGCACATTCATACAACCGCGACAGGTCATGTCTACTCGGCCAAGAGAAGGTTAATAAGGTTTCCACTTCAACTCCGTCAGCGTCCGTTCCAGGTCCGTCTACTGCATCACCGGCGAAACCCTGGGTTAGCCCAGACCTATCAAAATTCAAGATTACAATGGTGGATCGCCTCGGTCCTTTGGCTAATGATCAAGGCAAAACCCCAATCGAAGGACATTCGGATCCAGTGAATAAACCTTTGATGGTTTCTTATGCAGGGGGTCGTAAATACCCTCCTGTCAGAACTGCACAAGTCCAAAATAAACCTTTGATGGTTTCTTATGCAGGGGGTCGTAAATACCCTCCTGTCAGAACTGCACAAGTCCAAAGTGAGAAAATACCAATTCATTCTCGTTTAGGACCAATGAAGACTCCATTCCCGCAAATGGGTGGATTTAAGAATTCAACTTTGGATCGCCCAGAGGCGACGACTAGTCGTCCTGTGCATGTTAACAAGGTTCAAAAACAAAAGATAGGTTGATCAAATCACAATAACGATGAGCTGTACTATCAAAATAATAACTCAAGAAAAAGAATTGTCCGAGAAGATGAGTCCCACTGCTCTTGCGAGAGGCTTATTAAGGCAGTATTGACAGAATGTGGTTGCTCCAAAAGTAAATCGACACGAGTATCCGTATTTCAAAGACTTTCTACTGAAGCGTCAAAACCCAAAATGAGGCGTTTCAACAAGAAGAAACCTGCAATTCGGCAAGATGAATTCCCTGAGGTCACTATTAACATGACCGGCAGAGGAAAGCAACTATTAGTCAACCCTGACCCTGATTTCTCTCCAGAAGGGAGAGTTGAGCGGGGTCTATCTCAAAGAATGTCATGGTTACAAAGAAGAGCCAACCGACGTCGAGACTACAAGAGAATGCACGAGGGGTTATCTTCAGAGGAGGAACTGTCAGATACTTGTTCTGCTGTTGCGTCGGACGATACCATGTCCAGTGTTGGGCGAGTTAGAGAATCATTCGCAATCACGCCAGATCAATTAGCTCAGATACTGCAGGAAGCGTTAGCTAAACAACGTGAGGAAATTAGAGCTGAAATCAAAACCGAGATGGAGTTGACAATGCAGCAGATGCGAGATTTGCAAGCGCAACAACATCAACCGGAATCGAGCCAAAAGGTAGAATCCAGCCAGCGTAACGTTATACCTGTACGTATAGCTGAAGTGGATAATGAAGAAGACGAGACCATCTTTGCTAATCATCCTCTAGATAAAGACAATTCCGGAAGTGGTCCGACCAAATCATCCACTCAACCTCCTCAAATTTACTTAAAGAAGAGTGAGGAAGAAGACAAGAAGATGCAAGATCTTGAGAGCAAAGTCAATGCTCTGATGACGGCCCAAGAAGTGAAGAAAACGGGCATTCCATACCCGTACCCGAGGGAGTGGGATCTGATTCCTTATTCCCCAAAATTTAATTTGATTAACTTTACTCCTTTTGATGGCAGAGGTTCACCCACTCAGCACTTGATCTATTTCAAGTCACATCTCGGTGTAATATCCAAAAACGAAGCCCTGATGGTCCGGTCATTCATAGGAACCCTTCGTGAGCATGCCTTTGATTGGTACCGATGTCTCAAACCCGGGAGTATCACTAGCTGGGAAGATATGGAAGGATTGTTCCTCACCAATTTCTTCGACGACGACACTGAAGTCTCTATTGGCACTCTGTTGGATGAGAAACAGAAAAATGGGGAGTCAGTTGATGTCTTCGTCAAATGGTTCCGAAACAAAGCGGTAAACTGCTGAGATCCACTCACAGAAGAGTTCATCCTACAGACATGTCACAATAATTTGTCATTGGATGTATTAGAGGTAATGGGTGTTGTGCCCTCTAAAACTTGGAAAGAATTGAACGTGAGAGGTGAGCAAGCTGAACGCTTTCTCAAGAGGAAGAATTTGGAGAGGGGTCAGCCACCAGCTAATGCTCAAAAATAGAACTTTAATCCTCGAGGCAGAGGAAGAGGGTCCGAGGCTGCTGTTGATGCGCATCAAACATCACAACAGCCACAACAACAACCGCAGCAATCATCTTTCCAACTGGCGCCAAATCAGAATCAACAACCTCCGAGGCAACCTAAGACTTCAGAGCCCAGATTCCCGAAGGAGTATTCTTTCAAGGATGATGAAGTACCAGTTATTTTTAAATATCTGTTAGACAACAACAAGATCAAGCTTCCACCGGTCACAAACCAAGAAGAAGCAAAGAAGACTAATGATCCTAAGTATTGTGCATATCACAGAAGGGTCCACCATCCCACTAAGACGTGTTATGTCTTAAAAGACAAAATACAAACCTTAATCGATGTTGGTATCGTGACACCGAAACCAAAGGAGAAGAAGGTAGGTGCAAATGCAGTATCTATTAGCTTCGGATCAGTTCCTTTATCCTGATTTTAAGCCGAACCAGTATCAAAGGTCAAGATGCAGACCATCAACGATGACCCTCATGGACAGCACCAAAAAGGGCTTGTATCTCACACAACCCCCAATGGCGAAATCCTTTGGGTTCATCCGGATTTGCTTGAAGATGAACAGTGGACGACATCCACATCAAAGAAGAAATTAAATGACAAGGGAAAAGAGAAGTCCTGTTATGGAGCCTCGGTAATTCCTGAGAAGAACGATGAAGAAATTCCAGCTTTACCGCTTTCTGAAGAAGAGCAAGAATCTTTGGCTACTAGAGGTGGGAATGAATACCATTACAAATATCCTGAAACCTCTAACCCAAATACTAAAACTCTTACGGAGCTGGGGGTAGTTGCAACTCCTCCTGTAGCTGCTGGGAAGCCGCAACAACCAGCTAAACAAAAAGAAAAAGAACCCCAACATAAAGAAGTTCAAATTCCTAAGCAGTCTCGTTTCAACCGACCGATCAGACGAGACAAACCGAAAAGCTTGAATACTCTATACCGCTTCGATGTCATGACTCAGTTAGCTAACATCCCAGCAAGGATCACGCTATACAAGTTATTATGCCTATCAAAAGATACCAGAGAAGATTTACAAGAAGCCTTGGCCGATTCTGAAGTATTCCTCACTCAAATTAAGCCAACTCCTGAAGAGCCAGAGTCATCAGTTCAGCACTGTAATCTGGCAGCCACCAAATTTCCTTGCATTGCTTTCTCAAAAGAAGATATGCAAGTCAGGAATTCGAAGCATGATAGACCTTTATATTTTACTGGACATATCGGTTCGAGCGTTGTCAACCGGATTCAAGTTGATTCGGGTTCCGCCGTTAGCATTATGCCGTTACGATTGATGTACCACCTCGGAATCCCAGCCAATAAGCTAGCCTCCACAGGAACCGTTATCTACGAATTTAACACTAGTGGGTCAAGGCCGTTGGGGAAAATCTGAGTGAAATGTTAGCTTCGAGATTTGAAGTCGGAGGTCACTTGCTATGTGATTGATGCTGAAACTTCATATAACTTACTACTGGGTCGCCCATGGATCCACATTAATCTTATAGTTCCCTCCACCCTCCATCAGTGTCTGAAATATGTCAACACTAACAACGAGGTTAAGATGGTGGTCGCGGATAAGCAACCGTTTAAGGGGTTAGAAAATTATTTTACTGACTCCCTTCTTTACGGTGCTGAATCCGATACTGAACCATCGGCCCATGGTACGGACAGCGGAGAGGAAGATGATACCGAAGCCGGGCTCGATTATAGTGAAGGACTTGTACTAAATGACATTGAACCTCTTGTAATCGATCTTGACGGTGGTAATTCGTCGAATGAAAGTTGTAACTGGCAGCTTACCGATGAAATAATAAATGATGATTTAGAGTACTCGCGTTATCTCGATGATGTAATACAGGAATTGTATGACGACCCTAGTCTACATATGCCACTTCGTTCGTCTTGTACGATGACGAAACACGTCCAAAGTTCATACGGAACAACTATGATCCTACCCACAAAGACAGGGGGTGAAAAAGAAATAGTCTTCGGAAAAGGGGAGCCATCCCCTACCCCAGATCTTTTCTTAGACACTAATTCGGATGATGAAGAACCCAGACGACATTTCTCTCGGTACAGTTCATAAGCCAATGGTTACATGACGAACCAAGGCTATGACCTCTCGCTTGGTGAAGGTCTTCATTTTGGTCAAGGCGTCAGCATTCCACCCCGTCCTGCCTATGTACCAAAAGGGAGACCTGATAATTATTACAGCTATAAAAGGGGTGAAGGATCGCTACAATGGCACTCAAACACTAGAAGGGGGGGGGGGGGGTTGAATAGTGTTTATGAAATCTAATGCGGAAACTTTAAATTTCAATAAAATAATATCAAAAAGAGTAAGAAAGATCAAACCAATGTGTAGACAATCACAGAAAATTGCATACCCAAACCCAAGGATTTATACTGGTTCGGTCCTCCAGACCTACATCCAGTCCCCAAGCCTCGCTTGAGATTTCTCCACTATTTCCACTTGCAAAACCGTAAGCACTTGTAACCCACAAGCAAACAGTACAACCTTGACAATCTTCAATTGCCAATGCCACAACAATCTCTTCTTTCAAGAGATTATCAAACTAAAACAAAATGGTACAACTCTTTCTCTTCCTATAAGCCTTGATGTGTAGATGAGAGTGACTTACAATAGGCTATAGGAATGGTTTTTGTTCTAGAGTAATGGAATTTTAATCAAGAACAAAACTGAAAATAACACTCAGTTTTTCTCTTCAAAAATGGAGTTAAGAACTCAAGAAAAACTCAAGTTTATGAAAATGAATCTTATATTTTAATTTCAAAACTTAACACATATTTATAGGCACAAGTTTAGTTCAAAATATTTTAAAAATAACTGCCAAAACGTTCATAAAACGTTCATGTTATTTGAAAAAAAATGACAGTTAGAAAGACTGTATGGTCGACCAGATTGAGGCCTGGTCGACCAGGCAGACTTCCTGGAAAATGTCTGGTCGACCAAATTGAGTCCTGGTCGACCAGACAGGCTTCCTGTAAATTCTGTGGTCGAGACTGAAGCCTCTGGTCGACCAGGTCCATATCTGGTCGACCAAACAGAGATTTTTCTGAATCTCTGTTTTTGGTTGTTATATCTGGTCGACCAGAAACTACGTTACACATATTTTCAATAGATTAAAATATTATTCATTTGTTGATTAGACTTAGGATTATACTTAGAATATTTTCTATGATTTTCTAAGTGATTAGTGAGTTGTGTGTGTGATCAAGGCTTGTACAAAGATTCTAATAGTGAGTTGTGTGTGTGATCAAGGCTTGTACAAAGATTCTAAAAGAAAAGACAAAATTGACAGAATTATATCTTTTGAACTTCATCTTTTGATCTTTGAAATCTTGTCTTTGAAATAGCCTTAATAACTTGATTTTTGCTTTGAGATGTATATCTTGAATCTGCTGTAAAATATGTTAGATAAACAATGATTTGTTATCATCAAAATACAAGAGATATTGTAACATCAACCATGTTCCCAACAATCTCCCCCTTTTTGATGATGACAAATAATATTGAAAAACTTTAATTAAACATACTTACCCCCCCTGCAACAATGCATACATGTTAATTTAACACACACAAAAAATAGCACTTATTAGTAATCCTAATATTGTATAACAATGCATACATGTCAATATTCAATATAGCAATAGTTGTCAATATTTTAATATTCTAATATATCTCCCCCTTTGTCATTAGCAAAAAGAAGAATAGAAAGGGAGATAATAATAAATAATGAAATAATTAATACATTTCTTCAATACAACCTAATATTTCTTCAACATGGCCTAAACTTCAAATAAATCTTCAAGATTATGCACATAATCCATTACATCTCCCATCCAAATAGGAAGACATAAGCTTGCAATAAAAATTAAGTTTTCTATGGGAGTCATATTGAATGTATTGTGTTGTTTAAGAAGATATATTTCTCTATTTATAACCATGGAAGTAGTTATTAGAGACTAACCATCAAGTAGTTATTTAAGATTGGTTAGAATAACTAAAATATGAGTTCAAAAATTTATGAAACATGTTTCTTATGTTAACCAAGATAAATGACAAGAATATTTGCTAAAAAATGAAATTTCATTAAGCAAAAGCAAACATACTTGTTCATTAATAACTAGCAAAAGCAAACATAGCAAACATACCTAACTAGCAAAAGCAAACATAACAAACATACTTAACTAGCAAAAGCAAACATAGCTAACATACTTGTTCATTAATAACTAATGAACTCTATTGATGTGGAGGAAATTGATCATGAAAGTAACGAAGAAGTTCATCTTGACTTTTACGCATGGCATCTTGACTCTCACGCATTTGGGAAAGTTGGTATTGCATTACATAATGAGATGCAACCAATCTATCTTGAGTTTCCAATATGCGTGTTTGATTTGTAGTGAGAGTCTCAAATTGACTAGTAATTCCAGCATAGTCAAAAGATTGCACATGTGTTTGCTCTTGAGGTTGAGCTTGTGCTTCTTCTTCATCTTCATCATCATCTTCACCAACTTCTTCTTCTTCCACATCCATGTTGTGCTCATTCGGATTGTGAGGAATTTTCATTCTTGCTAAAGCGGCTCGATTGAAGGGAACCGAGTCACTCACTATATCCGACTCCATATGGATGGGAACGTCAAAAGCTTTGAAAATATGTGTAAAACGTCAAAGGCTTTGAAAATATGTGTAAGAACACATCCATGATCAAGAGTAGCAGAAACCTTTTTGAGCAAGTTGTTGTAAATAACAAGTGCCCAATTAACTTGAATATCTCCCATGACGGCATAAATGAATTTGGCTAGATCAAGAGAGATATAAGTAAAAGAACCCGACTTTTGGAGGATATTGTGAGAGAGAATCCTACCAATTAGTCTAGGAAGAGGGCGAAGAACTCTATTGTAGATAGGAGGATGAAGATTTTGACCATCTTCTAGCATAGAAGCAAGAATTGTAGGATCGGTCATCTCGATTTCACTCAAAGTTGCACCGGTATTGGGTACATTGAGTATTTCAGAAATCCTCTTAGGAGTGAGCTTAATGGGTACATTCTTCACCATAGACTTGAGATAACTAGACTTGTAGCTCATATTTGTATAGAACAATCTAACAAGAAAAGGATAACAAGGAACAACATTTCTTATGGAGAAAAGTTCAAACAAGCCCGTATTTTTGAAAAGACGTTCTAAAGGATAGTGCTCAAAATCGGGAAAGTTGATAAAACGCTCTTGATGAACATCTTGACTTGAGAACTTTATAAAATCCTTTGCTAAAGTAGGATTGTTGAGATATTGTTGATAAGCAACATCCGGATCTATGGTGGATCTTGCTCTTTTGGATTTGGAAGAGGATGGTCTTTTAGAAGTAGACATGATACCAAGAGAACTTTTCAACTTCTTGAAATGTAGAGAGGTAAGGTGTGAAGAAGAATGAGATGAATGGAAGACTATTTATAGAGAGAAGTATGAGGGTTTTCAATGGTCAAAGATCCATTCAATGGGTTGTGTACCCAATGAGTCAAAGATGCTTTGAATGTAGTCTCCAAGGAGTCATGGGCTGATGAGAATAGTAAAAGTAGTCAAAGTGTACTAAAGACTTGATGTCATAACACATAAAAATCCAAACTGGGCATAACTGCTGCTGTCTGGTCGACCAAACCAGGTCCTGGTCGACCAGATAGTGACAGATATCCGTTTACTGTCCAGTATCAACATGTCTGGTCGACCAGGTCCAAATCTGGTCGACCAGACAGTGAATTACACAACAATTTGTGTAAAACTTCTGGTTTAACCCTAGTATTTTGTTTATACAAATAATACACATATATTTCAAACATTTTCATTCACACATACATAGTAACACACATATATACACACATATATATCAATTAATGTCAATTATTGTACATATACCTAATTCGCGTCTAAATTTTACAAAAGTTTCTTCTTTTAGGGGTTTTGTGAATATATCGGCAATTTGTTTATCTGTTGAAACAAATTCTAAAGAAATATCTCCTTTAAGAACATGATCTCTTAGAAAATGATGTCTAATGTCTATATGTTTGGTACGGGAGTGATGTACTGGATTCTTTGATAAATTAATAGCACTAGTGTTATCACAAAATATTTGTGAAGTTTGACATTTAATACCATAGTCTAACAAGGTTTGCTTCATCCACATAACTTGAGCACATGCTAAACTAGCAGCAATGTATTCGGCTTCAGTTGTGGATAAAGAAACTGAATTTTGTTTCTTGCTAAACCAAGATATTAATGAGTGTCCTAAAAAATGACAAGTACCACTTGTGCTCTTTCTATCAGTTTTACATCCCGCAAAATCCGCATCACTATATGAAATTAAATCCAAATTGCTAGATTTATTATAAAATAAACCATAGTTGGTTGTATCCTTTAAATATCTAAAAATTCTTTTTACAGCTTTCAAATGTGATTCCTTCGGATTTGCTTGAAACCTACACTAGTGGAAAACAGCAATTTACCGACGGAACAATAGCGACGGACATTTCCGTCGCTATAAAACTACTTATAGCGACGGCAAATTCCGTCGCCATTGTTCCGTCGGTAAAGTTATTTTACCGACGGAAATTTACATTTTAGCGACGGAATTAGCCGTCGCTAAACATATGTAGCAACGGATTATTAGCGACGGAAATTTCCGTCGCTAATAATTTACTTGAAGTAGTATCCATTCCAAAGCGTTTCAAAATATCTTTAACATATTTGCTTTGATTAATGAATGTTCCTTCATGTAATTGTTTAATTTGAAGACCTAAAAAATAGTTTAACTCACCCATGTGACTCATTTCAAACTCATCTTGCATTTTCTTTGCAAAAGTTTGACAAAGACTTTCATTTGTAGAACCGAAAATAATGTCATCTACATATATTTGTACAAGTAATATATCATTTTCTATTTTCTTAATAAACAAAGTACAATCTACTTTGCCAACTTCATAACCTGAAGTTAAAAGAAAATTTCTAAGTCTTTCATACCAAGCACGTGGTGCTTGTTTGAGACCATAAAGAGCTTTCTTCAACTTATATACATGATTTGGAAATTTCTCATTTTCAAATCCAGGTGGTTGTTCAACAAAGACTTCTTCTTTGATGAAGCCATTTAGGAAAGCACTTTTTACATCCATTTGATATAGTTTGAAACCCATATAGCAAGCAAAGGCAAGTAATAATCTAATTGATTCTAATCTTGCTACAGGAGCATAGGTTTCATCATAGTCTATTCCCTCTTCTTGAGAATATCCTTGAGCAACTAACCTAGCTTTGTTTCTAACTACGTTACCATTTTCATCTAACTTATTTCTAAATATCCATTTTGTTCCTATAATAGATTTATCATTAGGACGTGATACTAAAACCCAAACATCATTTCTAGTAAATTGATTTAATTCTTCATGCATGGCATTTATCCAAGAATCATCAAGTAAAGCATCTTTGATATTCTTTGGTTCTAATGAAGATGTAAATGCAACATGAATGAATAAATTCAATTGAGATCTAGTTCTAACATTATCATTTATATTTCCAATTATATTTTGATGAGGATGATCTCTAAGTTCAACAAAATCTTTGGGTAATACAATATTATCCTCTTTTGTTAAAGTTTCTTCAATCTCATCTATATTGGAATCAATTTCATCATCTTCTAATGAAGTTATTGGAATTTTAGACATTGTTTCATCAAAAGAAACATTCAATGATTCTTCAATAGTTGAAGTCTTTTTGTTATAAATTCTATACGCTTTACTTCGCATAGAATAGCCAACAAAAATACCTTCATCTGATTTAGAATCAAATTTGTCTAAATTGTCCTTAGTATTAAGTATAAAACACTTACATCCAAATACTCTAAAGTAAGATACCTTAGGAATACGATCATAAAATAACTCATAAGGAGTTCTATTTAGGATGGGTCTTAATAAAACACGGTTTAAAACATAGCATGCACATGAAACAGCTTCAGCCCAAAAAGATTTAGGAAGATTAGATTCACACAACAATGTCCTAGCACATTCTTGTAGTGTTCTATTCTTTCTCTCAACAACTCCATTTTGTTGTGGAGTGCGAGGGACTGAAAATTTATGTTTTATACCATTTTTGTTACAAAAATCAGAGAATTTTTTATTCTCAAATTCACCACCATGATCACTTCTTATTGTGACTATAGTAGTGGATTTTTGATTTTGTACAAACTTACAAAAATCTGAAAATAACTTAAACGTGTAGTCCTTATGTTTTAAAAATATAGTCCATGTGAATCGTGAAAAATCATAAACTATAACTAATGCATATCGACTATGATTTAAAGAAGCTATTCTAGAGGGACCAAATAAATCAATATGGAGTAATTCCAATGGTCTTTTGGTTGAAATAACATCTTTTGATTTATGACTAGACTTATGCATTTTTCCTTTGTGACATGAATCACAAAAATGATTTTTCTTATAATCTAATTTTGGCAATCCATTTACTAGATTATTCTTAGAAATGCGTGAAATATTTTTAACATTAACATGACCTAATCTTTTATGCCATATTAGTGATTCATCTTTTGATACTAATAAACAATGTTCATGAGTTTTAATATTCATGGAAAGTATATAAATATTTTTCTTTCTAAAACCGTTGAACAATAAAATTGTCATGTCATTGTTATATATCATGCAATTATCTTTTTCAAACACTATTTTATAATTTTTATCGCATAATTGACTTATACTAAGCAAATTATACTTTAAACCATCGACTAATAACACATTATTAATAAGAGTTTTAGAGTTCATATCGACCGTTCCAATTCCTACCACTTGACCCTTGTTTTTGTCACCGAAGGTAACAGTTCCTCCATCCTTTAAATTGTATGGAAGAGAATAAGTCCTTGTTCTCGGTCATGTGCTTGGAACAGCCACTATCTAAAATCCATGTTTCCCTTTTATTAGGTACCTGCAAAATAGATGAAATATAATTTGGTACCCTTTAACTTTTGGGTCCATGATATTAGCATTTAGGAAACCAAACCCAATAAGAATTTGGTTTACCTACATTGTATGAAAGATAGTTTTCAGAATCACAAATATCCTTTTTGTAATTTGATAAGTATATCTTTTTATCACTTAAACATGCATATTTAGGAACCCAAATGTAGTTCGACTTTAAAATTTTCTTCATATGCATTTTTCTATTATTATGTGAAAATACCTTAGAACTAGCATGCATAGATGTATCAC
>NC_033798.1:47225196-47225893 GCF_001876935.1 Asparagus officinalis
TACCCGTCGTACTGCGTAGATCCGACCGGATCTAGATCTCACGGTGGTCCACGGATAAACCCCGGCGCAAGCGAAGAACCCACAAAGCGAGCGACCGCAAAACAGGAGCTCGTAATTTGTTCGACAAACAAGGAGAAAGTTGTAATCTTTTTTTTTATTTTCTTTGATTTTCATTGTAACCGGATCTTATAAAAAGACCGGATCTTTGTAACTCAAAAAGTTATTATTT
Organism: Asparagus officinalis; assembly: GCF_001876935.1. Lineage (NCBI taxonomy): Eukaryota > Viridiplantae > Streptophyta > Magnoliopsida > Asparagales > Asparagaceae > Asparagus > Asparagus officinalis. Next base: position 47,225,426 of record NC_033798.1, read on the forward strand.
AAGAGTACAATGGAATCAATAATAAAGAAAGACACGATTTTCACCGCGAACAGACAATACAACCAAACATAAAGCACCATAATTACAAACTCCCATTAAAACATAATATCCTCAAATAATACCACACCCATATGAGCAGTATGCTCATGATAGACCTTAGGTGGCAATCCCTTAGTAAGAGGATCAGCTAACATGGAGTTTGTCCCAATGTGCTCTATGGATATCTGTCCACTCTGTACCCTTTCTTTCACAACCAGGAACTTAATGTCAATATGTTTTGACTTAGTTGAGCTCCTGTTGTTATTGGAATACATTACTGCATATTTATTGTCACAATATAACCTTAGTGGTCTTTCAACATTTTCCAAAATGCGCAGTCCCGTGACAAAATTTCCCAGCCATATTCCCTGATTGGATGCCTCATAGCAAGCTACAAATTCTGCTGCCATAGTGGAGGAAGCTACAAGT